>NC_084614.1:54404889-54694889 GCF_033978795.1 Nerophis ophidion
GCATGAAAGTTTAAAATGAGCATATATTAATGTAGTATAAAGAAGAATGTTTTAACGTAGACACATTGAATCATCATTCTGCGGTGATTATATGTATCAAGTGTTTATTTAAGGCTAAAGCAAAATATCAAAATATATATCGTGTATAGCGCTATGGCCTAAAAATATTGCGATATTAAAAAAAAAAAGGCCATATCGCCCATCCCTAAATTGCAGCCTTGAAAAAAGTCCAAATTTTAGTTAATCTGTCACAGCAGATCATGTCTTATTTTGAGTTTGTTGCCGTTTTTTTGTGTTTGGGGTTTTTGGTTCCAATCTTGAGGTGTTATTTTGGTGGCACTTCCTGTTTTGTGTGCGTTCACCTACAGCACCATCACGCCTGCCTCGGAGCGCTTATCTCCGCACCTGTTTCTTATTGTCTAACAAGACTATTTGCTACCTTTGCTGTCAGAACATTGTTTGTCCGTTTGCTCGTAAGTCTTTGCTGTGCTCCAGCAGTTTATTTTGTTATGCCTCCTGGGCTTTTCTGCATTTTGAAATCGCGACAATCCATTGCCGTCTCACACGACCCGCATCTCCGACAATGCTTACACTTGGAACACAATATTATGTGCCGTACAGTATTGTATATCCAACAAACATTACAGGATCAATCTTCAATATAATAACAAAGTCAAAACAACAAATTGTAGCCGAACTGCCAAACACAGGTTGAAATCACAAAAGTTAACTTTTACAGCCAGGTTGCTACAATGGTTAGGAATAAAAATGAGATGCATTTTACCTTATTGGTTAAGGTATTTTGCATTCAGCGGAAGTGTGTGTATTTAGGGGCCCACCACCCACTTCTTAACAGTTAGACAGAACCTATTTTATTGATTTGGGTTGTGATTTTAAATCAAGTGCAACAATTTGCATATAGGTAGTATATTCTGTCTATATTATTTATTTTTTTTACATTTAACTTAGATATTTGACCGTTTAAATTACAATTACATTGTTAAAATGTACAAGAAATACAAGTTTATTGCATTTGAAGGGGTATACTTTGAAAGGGCAGTAATATTATTTCATTAGTGGTTAAGTTGGTCTCAAAATAATGTCGACAATAGTTTTGTTTATCGGCAATAACTTGTTGGTCAAGAAACCGCTAAGCAAAATGTGTTATCGACCCAGGCCTAGCACCAGAAATCATAGTCCTTACAAAAAAAGCTTTTTTTTCCCTCAATCTTCAGCCATCCATTTTCTACCGCTTGTCCCTTTCGGGGTCGCGGGGGGTGCTGGAGCCTATCTCAGCTGCATTTGGGCGGAAGGCGGCATACGTCGCCACCTCATATCAGGGGACAACACAGATAGATAGACAACATTGACACTCACATTCACACACTAGGGCCAAATTAGTGTTGCCAATCAACCAATCCCCAGGTGCAGGTGCATTTTTTTCGATTTGCGTTACGTAAATTGAAAAGTTTGCACAGTGAGGGGTTCATAAATCGAGGTTCTCCTGGACCACTGTACATATATTTGCTGTGGTGACAGATTGATCCAGGAACATATTACTTCTAATAATAAAAATACTTTCAAAATCTCAATAATCACCAATCCGAAAGTGATTACACTGGGCTTTAAGGGTTCTACTGTATTTGACACAAGAGTCCCAAAGTGTGATTTATACATAAATATTTGACATGTAAATATGTCAGATTGTTGTTACTGGCTACTTTTCATTTCCAGTCCCTTAGTACATTGATGTCTAAATCAGGGATGGAGACGTTCAAAACAATGTACACAGAATACCAATAATGAAAAACATAAAATTAATACCAAAAGTACAAAAAAATATGATTCACATTTTTTGGGAATTCTGTCTATCGTTCACAATCATTAAAAGAGACAAGAACACACGTCTTTTTTTTTTTTAGGATTCTAAAGATTTAAAGAAAACACTTGTAAGATGCGGCTAATCTGAGTCACCGTTGTTTTGATTGATTGATTGATTGATTGAAACTTTTATTAATAGATTGCACAGTTCAGTACATATTCCGTACAATTGACCACTAAATGGTAACACCCGAATAAGTTTTTCAACTTGTTTAAGTCGGGGTCCACGTAAATCAATTCATGGTTGTAGTTTTCACAGCCCTCTAAAATAACTTCTAAACCCTCCATCAATGTTTTATATATACTCTGCAAGTCTATATATAATGTAGTAACAGACACCTTCATAATAACATGTAACATATACAATATTTATCTTATTTTGGTCATTTTACGCATTGCCGGAACTTCTTTCCTCAGTGCATTTATTTCAGTGCCCTTTGCAACCATACTTGCCAACCCTCCCGGATTTTCCGGGAGACTCCCGAAATTCACCGACTCTCCAGAAAACCTCCCGGGACAAAGTTTCTCCCGAAAATCTCCCAAAATTCAGGCGGAGCTGGAGGCCATGCACCCTCCTGCTCCATTAGACCCTGACTCAGCAATGTTGTGACCCTCTTAAACAGGACAATACTGCCATCTACTGTACATAGAATATAATAGAATGTAAATATATTCTACATATATTCTAAATTTAAGTGCAGTCAAGGAACATGCATTAGGGAGTCTGTTCTGAAGCCCACAGTAAAGAGACGTAACTTCATCCAACACGATATATTACACCGTCGACGAGCAAAATGAAGAAATACGCTTGCAAGTTCCAGAACGATTGGAAACAAGAATTTCAGTTTATCCAGGAGAGTTCGAAGAGGAAGGGGTATGTTGCCTGTAGATTTTGTAGAACAGACTTCTCCATTGAACACGGCGGCCGAACGGATATACTCAGCCATGAACGTTCAGCGAAGCACAAAGCGTCCACAGCGCAGCATCGTTCACAACCTAGTATTATGGGCCACCTAGCAAAATGGAGACTCGATGGTGTAACTTATGCTGAGACAAAGATGGCTATGCTGATAGCTGGAAGCAACATCCCGTTTTCATTTGCGGATGTCTACAACAAATCCGTGAAGGATATGTTACCGGATTCGGAGATCGCTCGCCAATATACAAATGGCAGAACAAAGGTTAGACAAATACTGAAAGGTAAGTGTTGTTGTTTTTTTAGTAACCAGCTAGCACAGTACAGTTAGTAGAACAACTGTGTTTTTATTACTGTGTATTTAATAGGCGCCGTCGGAAATTAAACTATTTATTTTATTTATATATATATATATACATATATATATATATATATATATAAATAAATAAAATATATATAGCTAGAATTCACTGAAAGTCAAGTATTTCATACATATATATATATATATATATATATATATATATATATATATATATATATATATATATATATATATATATATATAATATATATATATATATATATGTAGTATATATGAAATACTCGAGTTGGTGAATTATACTCCTCCTGTCTTAACCACGCCTCCGCCTCACCCCGACCACGCCACCCCCACCCCCCACCTCCCGAAATCGGAGGTCTCAATGTTGGCAAGTATGTTTGCAACACACTTCCAATGGAAACAAAAGTGTATGTGTTCTTATCATGGCAGACTTTGCAATAGACCCTCCCTAAAGATGACTATTTTTTGGACAATAAAGATTCGGAACCTTGTCTTTTTGAACCTGAATATACAGAGGATGAACTGCTGGTTATAAAAGCGAGCACGAAGAGGGGTGAAACTTTGGAACAGACAGAAGGCCAGAGAGTGAGGACCGGCGTGACTTGACTCTGCAAATGTGGAACTTGGAGCTAAGTTATGTTCACATAAATGTAGTGCTTACCCAAAATCAACTGGAAACTATTTTTTGTTGGCCGTCTGGTCTAAATAGACAATTTCCCCTTGAGTAAGTTACTATAATTTTCATCATGATACACGTCACGCTTGTTAGTACAACTACAGTACATACACTGTCGAGCTAGCTGTGTACAAACAAAACAGGAAATGTGGGATAATACTTTACTGATACCGTAAATGTAATATGATTGGTCAAGTTTTTCACTCAGTACAGATTGGTGTCCTATTGCATTGTGTTGTGTATTACAAACTCAAACTCATTCAGCCTATGGCCATTGCCTAAGCATGCCATCCCAAGTTGATGTCTTACTACACTAGACAAACAGTTCCTTAGTGTTTGCTCTTACAATAGCAATGTTTCTACAGCTTAGTTATCATACTGGTTACGGAACGTATATTAAATATTGTTGGCGTTTTTTGGGCAGAATGGATTTCTCCCAATAGCTGCATTACAAGCCACTGAGAACGAGCCAATTATTACAAATTAGAATGCAACAAAAAAAAGTTATTGTCTCTCTTAAGGATTGTGATTGTTAGGCAAAATTCCAAATAAAGTGCAGTTCCCCTTTAAGCAACTATCTTTCGAAGGCCTTATTAAATTTTGTTTGTGTTGCCATTTCACTCATATTCACAGGAAATGTGTTCCAAGTTTTGTATGCTCGATGGGAAAATGAAAGTTGCCCAAACATACTTTTTCTCAATTGCACCAAACAGTCCCCTCCAGAGCCGGACGTACAGTAGTTGTCCTGTTGCCAGTTCCCTTTTACAAAGTTTTTAAAAGAACGCATGGCGAGGCATCACATTTGATTGCAAGTTTCAATTTGCCAGGAAGGATTTCTCATTCTGCCAAGGAACCATATGGCACGTCACATTTTGGCGGTGCACTGTGGAGGAGCCTGAAATATTGACAGGGATGCTGGAGAAAGCCCCAACTGTCCAATGTGGCTCTGCGAGGGCACAGGGGGAACGACTTCATCACAAAAACACACTGGTCCATGTCGCGGTTGTGTGAGGGCAATTGTTGATTCTGAACCTCGTCTGCTGGCGCTCGTGAGGCGGCACGACTCTGCTCATCGTGTCTGGGCTGGAGCTGTCTCTGTGGGCTGTGTGCATGAAAACTGATTATAGCGAGTGCAACTGTACTGTAGATTTTCAAGACCCACTCACTCAAAAATACAATTTTCTTTGCGTGGGCAAATTGAGGCGTAAATAGCATTTAATTTCTCCACCACAGATAAGGGCTTTAAAAAGTTTTGAAGGACATTTGCATAGTCTTCCCAACAAACCGTACGCATTCTTTTATCGCTGCCGTTATTGATGATGGACTTAATGACGTCAATTGGCAATGATGCATTCAAAGTCCTTTTAGATGAGGTAAAGGCCCACCTGCTGCTCGTTGAGAAGAGGATATGTACTTTCATGCCAGAGTCTCTAAAAGTATCTTCACTAGATTTCTTGCTGGTTGCTTTTGTGGAAAAAAAAAGGGTTCTGATTACTTGGTAAATATATCCACAAAGTTGCTTAGTTGGCACTACTGATCCCTCCTTCTCTTATGTAAAAAGCGCACAAAAACCTACTGTATCAAGACTGACGTTGATGTGAAAATGTGCGCTGCCTCACACCAACTTCAGAGCTAACGTCCGCACATTTCTACATGCTGCGAATACTTTGGGGACACACAGAGGTGGTCATTCGAGCTTTGCCAACATTTGATTCGAACAATGTAAAAAAGATCGAGGTAAGGCGCAAAATTCGGTCTTCCTCCAATGCATTTAATTCTTCATCTTCATGTGAATATTTGTGAGGACATTTTATAATTTATTGAGGCAATCTTTTTGCCCCCTTTTGCTGTCAAAAAGTGCTCTTGTTATTCTTTGGCCAGACAGCAGCCGCTGCACACTGGCACCTGAGACCGAGGAGAATGTCACGTACATGTCTGCTACAGCAAGAAGCCCCTGGGTTACAATAATAAATTGAATTAAAGCTGCAAGCAGCGTTGGTCAGGTCCGCCTTTGGTTGCTGCCCCCGCGACCCAAGGCCGGATAAGCGGTAGAAGATGGATGGATGGATGGATTATTACACAGAAAAAAAGTTGTATACACATGTGTTATACATCGGTCTCATAGTAATAACAGTTGTAAAGTGGCTTGGGCATTTTATAAGGACGCCTTGGTGCCACCATTTTGAGACTAATGCATTGTGAAAGGAATGCAGTTGTTGTATTGAAGTGGGAGTAGCTTTGAATGTGTTTTTGCAAAATGTTTGTTGATTTTTGCCCTAGAAAGTAAAATTAGGAAATCTAGGTCTAAGTCAGCCCTACATAGAGGTTTTTGTTTCATGTCTCTACGACATTGCTAACGGAAGTTGCAAGCAGTCTGTTTTTTGTTCCTTTTTAGGGGGCGCTAGAGCGCAATTTTCATTTTTGGGGTTTGGTTGCTTAATAAGTTGGGAAGGTTTGCCACACCGACATGTGTGTCAAATTTGGTGAGTTTTGAAGCATGTTAAGGGGGTCAAATTACAGCTTATAGGTGCAGAATATTAACGAATTAAAAATAATAATAAAGAATAAAACCTTACAGTTTCAATAGGGTCCTTTGGCCCATTGCAAAAGGACTCCCTGTGGGAGTCCTTTTACAATGGGCCTGGCGGACCCTAAAAAAAGAATAATAAAGAAAGAATAAAACCTTACAGTTTCAATAGGGCCCTTTGGCCCATTGCAAAAGGACTCCTTTGGAGTCCTTTTACAATGGGCCAAAGGACCCTAATAATCAAACAAGAGTCACAACGTCTTTTGTATCCTTTGTGATAAGCTGACATGTTTAAATTACCGTATTTTTCGGATTGTAAGTCGATCCGGAGTATACGTCGCACCGGCCGAAAATGCGCAATAAAGAAGGAAAAAACATATATATGTCGCACTGGAGTATAAGTCGCAATTTTGGGGGAAATTTATTTGATAAAATCCAACACCAAGAATAGACATTTGAAAGGCAATTTAAAATAAATAAAGAAGAGTGAACAACAGGCTGAATAAGTGTACGTTATATGAGGCATAAATAACCAACTGAGAACGTGCCTGGTATGTTTATGTAACATATTATGGTAAGAGTCATTCAAATAACTATAACATATTAAGTTAAAGTTAAAGTACCAATGATTGTCACACACACACGAGGTGTGGTGAAAGTACCCTCTGCATTTCACCCATCCCCTTGTTCACCCCCTGGGAGGTGAGGGGAGCAGTGGGCAGCAGCGGTGCCGCGCCCAGGAATCATTTGTTGTGATTTAACCCCCAATTTCAACCTTTGATGCTGAGTGCCAAGCAGGGAGGTAATGGGTCCCATTTTTATAGTCTTTGGTATGACTCGTTCGGGGTTTGAACTCCCAGCCTACTGATCTCAGGGCGGACACTCTAACCACTAGGGCACTGAGTAGCTTTTATATATATATATATCTATATATATCGAGAATATATATATAGAACATGCTATACGTTTACCAAACGATCTGTCACTCCTAATCGATAAATCTGATGAAATCTTCTTCCTCTATGTCGCTTCTAAACAACTCTGTAAACTCCAAAGGTATGAGCTTCCTCTTGTCGTTTTCTGCTGCATATTTCACTACGTCCAGCTTGTAATCTGCAGTACATGATTTCCTTTTCGGAGCCATTTTTGTTCAGCTCTTCTCGGTTCTTATAAGTTACCGCCAACGATGAAATGATCTGTTCTAGTAGCTACGGCAGTAGCATATAGCATATAGCAGTTAGCATTCCATGACCCACAATGCACTTCTGCAATGACCCTCCCCCGCCGAATTCTTATTGGTTGACGTGTATGTGACGATTTCTGACGTGTGTGTGACGATTGCTGACGTTTTCTTTGTCTCTTCCGCGAATCACATAAATAATATTATTTGATATTTTACGGTAATGTGTTAATAGTTTCACACATAAGTCGCTCCAGAGTGTATGTCGCAACCCCGGCCAAACTATGAAAAAAACTGCGACTTATAGTCCAAAAAATACGGTAAACTGATTTCAAACAAATCCATCCATCCATTTTCTACCGCCATTGTCCGTCTGGGGATCTCGGTGTTCAGTTCTCGGAGACCTCCCAGCATTATCGCTTAGCAGGAAACACAAGAAAAAAGCACCTCCTGCTGTGTCCTACCTACTAAATCCCGATTGGGCAGCGTATGTAGTGCTCAGGCACATTTCTACTTTCAATATGATTTGTGTATTTATAAGGGAGTATGGCCTGGACAGGATCTTGGCGTGCCAATCCACGCTGACATCTTGGACCAAATTCCAATTGAATGCGATGTGAAAAAGAAATGTGCTTGGATTTTTGTTCGCGCACATTTTAAAAGAATTAAATACATACAATTTTACTTGCGTATGTAATTTCTGGATTTGAACGCACATCTATTTTTAGTAGAAAAGCCACGCAACTCTAGTTACATGAGGTCCCAGGTGCAAATGATGTGTGCTAAGAAGCAGAATTACGATTAATACTTATGGTATGGAAGTGTAACGGTAAGCTAAATCCACACAGAGTCCCATTATAATGTGTTTATTACGGCCAAATCTATTTTGGGTTGTTCAAATGTATTTGTGGCCGGCCAGGAATTAATGTATAGGAACTATAGGAGATTTTGGTTTATCTGGTAATACGTTATATATCCCACTGACCCGATTATAAGACATTTTTTTTCCTTGATAGAAAGGCGGTGGATACTATACATGCAAACCACATGCGTCTGAGCTTCTTCCCTGTCACTCACACACACCACAGATTTTGTAAGAGAAGGACAATTTAGAGTCTAAATTGTCCTTAGAAGTCAGTGTGAACGGTTGTTTGTGATTGGCTGGTGAACTGCCACTTGCAGAGCATTGAGTGAAATGAGCCAATGGTTATATTTATGTGAGATGTTTAGTCAAGGTAATACTTGGAGTGGAATGGCGGCATTAGGACCCTCATGCAAATGAACATTATGAGGAGACTAATCAAGGGAGCTGTCAGGATTTATGGTCCGTGGTGTCACTCTGGTTGGGGGTCAGTGGTTGAAAGACAAAAGTGGACACAGTTGCTGACGGATGGTGAGCACATGATTGGGTCCCCCAGATGAGATTGCTTGTCCCTGGCAGATGGGTCAATTTCAGTATCTATGGCTTTGACCTAATTGTCTCCAAAATCAATTTGGCCACAATGTCCTTCTCTCAGGTGTTATGTTCGGGGGCAGTCAGGCAATCCACAACATTAAGAAGCTCATTACATCCCGCGCCGTACTCTGGGCCCACGCTGGGGCCCTTTGTTCTGTCAAGGCTGATGGCTTAAAACACCCAGAGGAAGCAAACAAAGTCAGACTTTCAAGCACTGTGGTTTACAGCCAAAGATTGTGTGCAGTCAAGGCAACTCGTCTATTGCATACATTCTCATTCAGTGTCAAAACTTCAGTCAATATATTTGATACAGGTTCTCCTCTAAACTTAATTAAACCACAAATAATTTGTCCTTGTCATACTTACAGTGATGAGATATTATGCAACACTAGTAGCATACATTCACTCATCATTATATTCAATTACATTTTATTTCATTTTCGTTACTTGTTGGCTGGGAGAAATCCCATTTTAAATATGATTAATCTATCTTGAGGGATAATATTAAAAAATAGTAACAAAACAAGGAAAGTGTGAAGGAGGAAAATTGCTAGGCGGGATTGTACAAGAAAAAGTTGTTTTCTATATATTTTTTAGAAAAACAATACATTTTTAAAAAACATACACATTCCTTCTGAAAAACAGCATTATTTGCAGTGGACATTTGTTCTTGTTCTTTTATTTTCTTTGTCAGAGTCACACATTTAGGCAAAAATATCCCTGTATTGCAAAACACAAATGTCCCCAGGAGGGGACGCTGGTTCTCAGGAGGATACAGGAGAATATGATAAACAGTCCAAAAAGAAATAATGAAATAAATAATTATTTCTCTGAAATAATCACAAATGTTTGAGATCTTTGCAAATGAAAGGATTTAAAAAACAGACAGATGCATGCTGCCTTTAAAGGGCAACATGCATTCTTTTGGAATCTTGCCAATCTTTCACAGTCTCTATGTGATACAGGTGATTTGGATTTAATTTATTCCGCATATTAAGTCCTCTAAAAACATTCAAAAACCTTCGATGTTGTATATATACATGCTGTAAATATGTATGTGATGACGTAGCACGCACATTCATAACACCATGTAATATTTACCGTATTTTGGTAATTTTAAGCATTGCCGGGATATTTATTTTTGGGAGCATTGATTTCACAGAGCGTATTGCAAAGTTTGTTATTTCTTTCAACAACTACTAATGCCGGACAGACCTGACAGGCCCACACGCATTGTGAGGGTTAGCTGGGAACGTCTGGAAGAGTCTCCTGTCAGAGAAAGTTTAAATTCCCACCTCCGGAAAAACTTTGAACATGTCACGAGGGAGGTGCTGGACATTGAGTCCGAGTGGACCACGTTCCGCACCTCTATTGTCGAGGCGGCTGATTGGAGCTGTGGCCGCAAGGTAGTTGGTGCATGTCGTGGCGGTAATTCTCGAACCCGTTGGTGGACACCGGCGGTGAGGGATGCCGTCAAGCTGGAGAAGGAGTCCTATCGGGTTCTTTTGGCTCATAGGACTCCGGAGGCAGTGGACAGGTACCGACAGGCCAAGCGGTGTGCAGCTTCAGCGGTCGTGGAGGCAAAAACTCGGACATGGGAAGAGTTTGGAGAAGCCATGGAAAACGACTTCCGGACGGCTTCGAAGCGATTCTGGACCACCATCCGCCGCCTCAGGAAGGGAAAGCAATGCACTATCAACACCGTGTATGGTGCGGATGGTGTTCTGTTGACCTCGACTGCGGATGTTGTGGATAGGTGGAAGGAATACTTCGAAGACCTCCTCAATCCCACCAACATGTCTTCCTATGAGGAAACAATGCCTGGGGAATCTGTGGTGGGCTCTCCTATTTCTGGGGCTGAGGTTGCCGAGGTGGTTAAAAAGCTCCTCGGTGGCAAGGCCCCGGGGGTGGATGAGATCCGCCCAGAGTTCCTTAAGGCTCTGGATGCTGTGGGGCTGTCTTGGTTGACAAAACTCTGCAGCATCGCGTGGACATCGGGGTGTTACCTCTGGATTGGCAGACCGGGGTGGTGGTCCCTCTCTTTAAAAAGGGGGACCGGAGGGTGTGTTCCAACTATCGTGGGATCACACTACTCAGCCTTCCCGGTAAGGTCTATTCAGGTGTACCGGAGAGGAGGCTACGCCGGATAGTCGAACCTCGGATTCATGAGGAACAGTGTGGTTTTCGTCCTGGTCGTGGAACTGTGGACCAGCTCTATACTCTCGGCAGGGTCTTTGGGAGTTTTCCCAACCAGTTTACATGTGCTTTGCGGACTTGGAAAAGGCAATCGACCGTCTCCCCCGGGAAGTCCTGTGGGGAGTGCTCAGAGAGTATGGGGTATCGGACTGTCTGATTGTGGCGGTTCGCTCCCTGTACGATCAGTGTCAGAGCTTGGTCCGCATTGCTGGCAGTAAGTCGGACACGTTTCCAGTAAGGGTTGGACTCCGCCAAGGCTGCCCTCTGTCAGAATTCCTAGGTGCAGTCAAGGCGTTGAGGGGTTCCGGTTTGGTGGCCGCGGGATTACGTCTCTGCTTTTTGCGGATGATGTGGTCCTGAAGGCGTCATCTGGCCGGGATCTTCAGCTTTCACTGGATTGGTTCGCAGCCGAGTGTGAAGCAACCGGAATGAGAATCAGCACCTCCAAGTCCGAGTCCATGGTTCTTGCCTGGAAAAGGGTGGAGTGCCATCTCTGGGTTGGGGAGGAGACCCTGCCCCAAGTGGAGGAGTTCAAGTACCTCGGAGTCTTGTTCACGAGTGAGGGAAGAGTGGATCGTGAGATCGACAGGCGGATCGATGCGGCGTCTTCAGTAATGCGGACGCTGTATCGATCTGTTGTGGTGAAGAAGGAGCTGAGCCGGAAGGCAAAGCTCTCAATTTACCGGTCTATCTACGTTCCCATCCTCACCTATGGTCATGAGCTTTTGGTCATGACCAAAAGGACAAGATCACAGGTACAAGCGGCCAAAATGAGTTTCCTCCGCCGGGTGGCGGGGCTCTCCCTTAGAGATAGGGTGAGAAGCTCTGCCATATGGGAGGAGCTCAAAGTAAAGCCGCTGCTCCCCCACATCGAGAGGAGCCAGATGAAGTGGCTCGGGCATCTGGTTAGGATGCCACCCGAACGCCTCCCTAAGGAAGACCCAGGACACATTGGGAAGACTGTCTCCCTGCTGGCCTGGGAACGCCTCGGGATCCCCCGGGAAGAGCTGGACGAAGTGGCTGGGGAGAAGAAAGTCTGGGCTTCCCTGCTTAGGCTGCTGCCCCCGCGACCCGACCTCGGATAAGCGGAAGAAGATGGATGGATGGATGGATGGATGGAACTACTAATCACGGCACTTCAGGAGAGCCAACAACGACTATTTTGGGATCAACTACTAATTAAATGCATAAAAAAATACAAAAATAAAAATGTGTTTTTGTCTTCTAGTCTTATAGGGATGTTAAATAATGAGTAAAATTGCCAAAAGTGAAGTTCCCCTTTAATGATATACCAAATGTGATTTATTTATTACAGTACAGTATAGTCGTTCAGAATTATTCAGAAATGCACTATTGAAGTATTGAACTCTGTGTGTAGTGATGACCTCATCGCTTCCCACAGCATATATACTGTACAGTTCACCCACTCTAATAATATCCAGTTAGCCTATAATTCTTACTTTTTATTAATTGAGAAATATGTTTATAGCTGTGGTTGTACAGTGGCGTTGAACCAAATAATTGTATGTACCACAATAAGAAAATAAGATAGCTTTTACTGTATGATGAACAGAAAAACAACTTGTCGATAGAAAATGAAAGAAATTAAACGATTCAGCTCGACAGAGGATGCCCATGGCAATTGCAGCAATTTTCCTGGCTAAGCATATGTTTAATGTTAAAAGATGTCGGAGGACAATGAGCTGATTGGTGGAGAAACTCAGCTAAAAGAGCTGCATCAGCAAGGACTAACACAAGCCTTAATTATGGCTGATTAACCAACTGTGTCCTTCTTAAGGAAACAACTCTGTCCAGGGGCGAGTGCAGCACAAGAGCTAGAATACACAATTAATTAATTAATTAATTCATACGCTTCTTTTAACACGTTGAAAAGCCTTGGCAAACTCACTCAAATTCATGGTGCCATGTTTTTAAAATCCCTAATACCGTGGGGAATAAATGCATTTTAATTGTTGACATGACATAAGGGTCAGTCATTTGCTGATTGGAAAGAGCTTGGACTTTATCTACGAGACATCCCTGTTCTGTCATTGGCCATCTGCCCAGCCCACTCTTTTTTGGGATGTGTCTTTTAAATTTACTGTCTTGAATACCATCCAGAATAGAACATTTTGGCCGGCAAGTGATCAACACCTATTGTTGTAGTGCTTGGGCTCTTTGCTGTGTAAGTCATTTAGTGTCCGTACATTAATATTCCATTAGCCATACATGTAATGGGGGGTACTTAATATATCGTTTTCATTTATAAGATGTTCCTTGAAATTATTAACTGATGAATATTTTACATTCCCCCTTCATTAGATTAAAACAGCATATATTGTTATCTTGACTCATTGATACGTGATGTGATATTGTGGAATCCTCCCCTGGACTACTAAAACCAAAATATTACCTAATAATCTGAATTAATCTAATAGAAATTGCCTTGGTATGACACACATGCACTTTATTATTCACTTTATTTTAAATATTATATTTATAATTTTTTTGACCAACAATGTGGGGGTAATAGAGATTATTAATTGTGCGATCCCCCAGTCCTTGGCCAAGTATTTTTTTTTAAACCAGATCCGTTATGAGTCCTCTGCAAATGCAAGACACATTCAAATTTGGTCGTATATGCACTGATATCTGCCACACTGCTCAGGTGTGTTTCAAGGCCAGCTCCCCCTGTTGCCGACAACCCCATGCGAGGAAACTAATAAGAAAGCCTCGAAACGGACAGACCACCCAACGCTGACCTCCGCACAGACCTCGACTACAGTTTACAGAAATTAAATTTGAAATCCTTGGAGCGAACATCCGAGGTCTACGCACCAATATTGGGGACCTCTCCAACCTTTGCTGAGAGAAGAGGCCATTGATTGTCATCTTAGTAGAGGCATTCCTGAACTTTACCATTCCAGACAGGGCAGATTAAATACAAATTCCTGGCTACTCACTTAACTGTCGCAGAGATTGCACTGGGGCGTCCGAAGGCAGTATAGCAGTTTACTGTCTAGAAGGTGTATCCATCTACCACAATCCATCCAAAGACTCTGAAGACTTTGAGCTGTGGTTCACTGTTGCGTTGAAGACCAGGATGCTGCTGATAGGTGTTGTTTACCGCCCTCTTAGCGCCTCCAATTAAGTCTTAGACTACCTCGACAGAAACACCTTCTCTGTGATGGACGAGTTCAGAGCCCAGTTTGTGATTCTCATTTGCGACTTCAATGTGCACCACAAAGAGTGGCTGGGGAGTAATATCACAAATGCTGCTGGATGACGTGCCCTGCAACTTGCCAACTGCTTGGGACTTAAGCAGATTGTCACCGAACAAACTAGACACTACACCATCCTATATTTGGTTCTATCAGACACTCCAGCAACTACAAAGACCTTGGAAAATTTTGGCTTCTTGGACTATCACCCTGTACATATACAGCTGAAAATACCAGTCTTCAGAGATAAGCCATACAAGCGCGGTCTGCTGACATGCTAAAGCTCAGTTCTGGTAAATGAGAGGGTAACTAATTAAATGAACTGGTCCAGTGTCTTCCAGGAAGAAGATACTGAACCAATCTTCACCACTCTCACCAACTTATAGCAAGACGCCATTCATACCAAGCCAGATCATAACCGGAAAGCCTGTGGATAAGGCTTGGTTTGACAAACAGTGCAGAAAAGCGGCCAAGAAAAAACGATGGCTCTACCGCAAAATGCAGACATCCAACGATCTGACATTAAAGCAAAGGTTTCTGGAAGCAAGGGCAGTGTTCAATGAAATTCAGAAACAAGCAAAGAGAAAATATAACAAGTTGAAAAAAGATCTATTGGACAAAGCATTGGGGCATTGTAAATTCACTCTCCGGGAGAAGTGGCTCTACGGACATCAGGGTATCCCCCACATCTCAGCAAAAGAAAAGGCCAACATCTTCTGCAAAACTTTTGCGGACAAGTGCACATTGCCTGGGGCATCAGCATAACCTCAGCTTCAGAGCCTACCAACATCCACTCACTTTGGCAATGTCCACCTCAAACCCAAAGAGGTGAGGATCATCCTACGCCACCTAGACTCAGGATAGGGCCAACGAGGGTCCTCAAAGAGTGCGCCGCAGAACTGGACAGTCCACTCAGTCATCACTTTCAACTCCTCTACTCTCGTGGCTTGTGTCCTGACCAATGGAAAACAGCAAGAGTAATCCCAATTCACGAAAGGGACTCTTAATCAGATCCATCCAAGTACCGTCCCATATCCCTGCTCAGTGTCATCAGTAAAGTGATTGAATCCTCTGTCCACAAAGAGCTACAGAGATGTCTCCTCCACCATAATTTTTTCTCTAATAAACAATATGGTTTCAGACCAAACCGCAGCACAGCAGAGCTCCTTACGGTTTTGTCACGGACATGGAACACCGTTCTTGACAAAGGTGGTGAAGTGTACGCTGTCGCACTGGACATTAAGGGTGCATTCGACCAGGTTTGGCACAATGGCCTTTGTGCTAAGCTCACTTCAAATGGGCGTAACTGAAAGACTGCACATCTGGTTATTGAACTACATTCAAGGAAGAACCATTAAGGTAGTGCTCTCTGGTCAATCTTCATTTTCACTTTCCATCGACACATCAGTACTCCACTTATCAATTATTGGCCCATTACTATTCTCCATCTTCATAGATGATGTTGTGGAGCAGTGTGACAACACCATATTCCTGTATGCGTACAACTCCAACATCTTCGCACTTACAACAACATTAAATGGACCAAAGGTAGCTGCATCGCTGAACATAAGATGCACATGCCCAGCTGTCCTGCGGATCTTAAAGCACTGCTAGCGCCAGCCTACATCACAGGTTAAATCAACCAAAGGGTACTACCAAGCCATGCCCTGGAAATCCCAAAGTAAAACACCAAATACCTCGACAGGAGCTTTCTCCACTCTGCTATTACACTATTGAACAGTCTTCCCCCTGTGGTTGTTGGAGACATTACATCAAGCAGTATTCATGTCTTTAAGAAGAGGCTGAACAAACACCTCAGTTTGTGACTGTAAACCCTTAAAGCTCGAGGACTTTTATTCATCAAACATATAGTTAAAGTATACTTCTGGGTAGATGCAGATCACTGACAGGTTCTTCGAATGTATTTTCTTAAACCTGTATCTGCAAAAGTGTAATAAAAAAACAGAAATGTAATTCAATGTGTAGGCAGTCCACATAGAGACATACAGACACTTTATTCATTTTTATAATAGAAGCAAAACGTTTCATTCATACAAACAATAATTTTCCATCTTTTGCAACTAAAAATAGGGGCTTCACGGTGGTAGAGGGGTTAGTGCGTCTGCCTCACAATACGAAGGTCCTGCAGGCCTGGGTTCAATTCCAGGCTCGGTATCTTTCTGTGTGGAGTTTGCATGTTCTCCCCGTGAAAGCGTGGGTTCCCTCCGGGTACTCCGGCTTCCTCCCACTTCCAAAGACATGCACCTGGGGATAGGTTGATTGGCAACACAAAAAAAAATAAAAAATGGCCCTAGTGTGTTAATGTGAGTGTGAATATTGTCTGTCTATCTGTGTTGGCCCTGCGATGAGATGGCGACTTGTCCAGGGTGTACCCCGCCTTCCGCCCGATTGTAGCTGAGATAGGCGCCAGTGCGCCCACGACCCCAAGAGGGAATAAGCGGTAGGAAATGGATGGACGGATGGCAACTAAAAATAGCCAAAAGAAGCACACCTTTCTTCAAAGATGAAAATATGTCTTTCATTTCATCTTTTATCATGATTGATTTTTTTTAATAGTGACTATTATTATTTCTAATAAGGTAGTAAAGATTTCAAAGTACAATAAACCTGGATATTCGCAGGGGTTACGTTCAGAGAAATGTAAATAAAGGAGAGTACCAAAGCCTTGGTTATGTTATGTTTAGGCGCCACTGTACGTTATGCTAGATCGCTCCTTCCCCTCCAAACCCTCCTGCTTGCTAAATGTTGACTTTTCTGATTTCAGCTCAGCATTTGCACCAAATGTGACTATTGTGACAAATAAATAAGATTCAGCTCCAATAACTACCCCTTTCTCTATAATTGCCAAATTTCGCTTGCGACAAAGTGAGCTAACGAGCTAATTTGTATTGGAGCGCAATCCGAGCTCAAGCCCTCCAACATGTCTAACACACTCATAGGCACACACCACTGGTTGATGATATTTCAATAAATGATGGCGATGATGATGAAGACATGGAGAGCAGCGTAAGACAACACTTTAAACTTACAAAGACTTGCACGTGACTGACTTGCTCCTTTCTTGTTGATGTGGCGCCACCAACTGGAAGTATAAGGTGCAAATTTATAAACCTTACACCGTGTGTACTGTGTTATGTGTGATTATGCGGTTATGTGTCATGCTGACATTTTATGTCCTATTATCACATATTTAATCATTACCAACTTCGTACTAATGGGATTGATTTTGTGCAAAAAAACTATATTTTGGGGAGAAAAAAATGTAAATGGGTGGGTTTGCCTGTAAGTTGGGACTGGGGATGAAACAATATTAAAATCTCACGGTACGATATAATCACGGTATTCAGGCCAGGGTACAATATTAGTGTGGCATATGTCCAAAAAAAAGACTTATAAATGCCATAGTGTCTAAAATGAAGTGGCATGAAGGTTTAGGACAAACACTCTTACTGTAATTAAACACAAACATAATGCTAATATGTTCTAATCTGATATGAGCCGATGTCCTGATCATACCCATATTCTTGCTTTTGTTCCATTTTGGTATCACTCTGTTGTTTGACGTCCTTATTTCCTGTTCGCGTTGTCACCATGGTTGTTTATTAGTTCCACCGGCTCCTCTCGGTTCCCGCACACCTGTTTTACAAATCACCTCCCTTATTTAAGCTCGCCCCTTTTTGCTAGTTCTACCTAGGATCCTAATTTGCCTTCGTGCAACATTTGATGACTTGTTTTTCATGCTCTCACTAGTTAGCTCTCACGCTACGCTTCATTTTATTCCTAGCTTTCATGCTAGTTGTTTTGTTTTCCCTTTTGTGCCTTTGTGCCATGTATTTGAGTTTCTGTTTGTTTTCCTAGCTTTCCATGCTAGCGCTTTTTGTTTGCCTTTCTGTTAGCTCCAGTGTTTTTTTTTCTAGCCCTTTTATTTATTTAATGAATACTTAACATCTTACCTTAAGCTGTGTTCTTGCCTTGGAAGAACGAACCCGGCATCGTTATGCCGCACAGTCTTCACATAATCATACTTATTACTACAAAAAAGTCTTTTTTTAATTGCAAAGAATTGTGAGGGAAGATCCACTGTTTTTCAACTTTTACTTTATGAGAAGCAGTGTCCTCTACAGTGGACATTTATTGTATCAGTTTGGACAATGCAGTTTCTCAGAAAATTCAACTAAAATTTTACCTTTTAATAATGTAAACACCTCACAAATTGACATTTAGCTTTGTTGGCTTCATCTTTTCTGGGTGAGGGTAGCTTATCAAGTAGTAACGAGTGCTTTCCCTTGACACGGTGTGCCCTGACAGTCTGTTTTGGCTTGGAAAGCTTGAAACAAACGAGGTGCGCTTTATTACCTGTGCCAAAGATGTTATGTTTTCGCCAGGGTTTGTTTGTTGGTTTGTTAACAACATAACTTAAAACGTGATCAACAGATTTTGAAAGAACAATTCGTCGTATCTACTACAAAGTGGGACACACTTCACAACCTGTTTCCTCGTTTTATCTGTTTTGCTGTGCTCCACGCCCCCACATTACGGTCCCACACTGCGCAGGGGATTCTGGGAGATATAGTTTATTTTCAGACCCACCAAAGAAAAATTGCAGAAAAAAAACTACACTCACCACGTTTTCATTTGACACCATCACACTAGGGCTGGGCGATATATCGATATATTTGATATATCGCGGTTTTGTGTCTGTGCGATATAGAAAACGACTATATCGTGATATCCGATTATACGTTCTCACGCAGTTGCTTTTAGCTGCGGGCATTACACTACAGGCTCTTCCCACTCCTTATTGTGTCACCTTCTCACAGACAGTAAGCGCAGGTTCTTACACACGTCACATACTGTCACGTCATACGTCACATACGTATGTATGTGCCCTCGTGGAGCAGAGAGGTAGCATGGGTAATGTTAGCTGTGATGCTAGCGAAACCGTGCGAGTGGTAATATGAGAGAGAGAAGGTGCGAATCTGGTAACAAATAAAGGAAGAATTAATTCCCAAGAAAAACAGCAGGGGGTCCATCGTCTGGCGGTGGTTCGGCTTCAAGTGGGAATATGTCGAATAGACAACTTTAATTTGTCAAGTGTGGGGCAAAAGCGTTGCTACCAAAAGTAGCATTACTGCTAATATGTAGCATCATTTGAAAAGTCACCTGCTAATAACTGTTTATAAAATACAGTTTTGGTCAATTGACTTAGTTGTGATTTCCCTCTCTGCATGAAAGTTTAAAATGAGCATATATTAATGCAGTATGAACAATAATGTTTTAATGTAGACACATAGAATCATCATACTGCTGTGATTATATGTGTCAGAGTTATATGTTGTTGACGAACCCCAAGATGCAGAGAAGGAGGCAGGCATATAATATGAAAACATGATTTAATTAAAACTAAACAAGAACAAACAAAAACCACGCACGTGGGCGGAACAACAAACTAAGGGAGCTAGCACTGGAAGCTAGAAAACGAAAAGGAACTTTAGCATGGAAGCTAGTGGATAGCAGACAGAAAAAATGTAGCACGACAGGTAATAGCTGAAAAGAATCACATCGACACGACAAGAGCAACATATGGCAACGACAAGTCCAAATGACAATACAATGATCCAGCACTGACTGGAGGAACAAAGCAGGTAAAATAGAAGCTGGCCGATTGACATCAAGTGTGACCAGATGCCAATCAGCCGCAGCTGAGTGAAAACAGGACACATGGAGGCAAACAGGAAGCTGAACCAAAATAAGAGCACTAAACAGGAACTAAGGACAGGAAATACTAAACAGACAGAGGAGAAACTAAAACACAAACAAACTGTCAGTGCCAACTCTGACAATATGCATCAAGTGTTAATTCAAGGCTAAGGCAAAATATCGAGATATATATCGTGTATCGAGATATGGCCTAAAAATATCGAGATATTAAAAAAAAGCCATATCGCCCAGCCCTACATCACACGTTACTGTATTATTGTGGAGATTTTGAAACCGCAACACCGCGTTATCTACAATACATCACGTTACATTATTACAAGTAAGTAAAACGAAAATATTGTTTTTATTTAAAATAACAAAAACAAAAAAACACTCCAATTTGAAGGGAATGCTTAATCACAAATGTCAAAGTTAAAGTACCAATGATTGTCTCACACACACACTAGGTGTGGCGAAATGATTCTCTGCTTTTGACCCATCAGCCTTGATCACACCCTGGGAGGTGAGGGGAGCAGTAGGCAGCAGCAGTGGCCGCGCCCGGGAATCATGTGGAGATCCACTGTGTTTTAAATTAATTGTTGCTGTCTGAAGGTCCTGAGTTGTCCTTGGTTCAATCCCAGGCTCGGGATCTTTCTGTGTGGAATTCTCATGTTCTCCCCGTGACTGCGTGGGTTCCCTCTGGGTACTCCGGCTTCCCCCCACCGCCAAAAACATGCACCTGGGGATAGGTTGATTGGCAACACTAAATTGGCCCGAGTGTGTGAATGTGAGTGTGAATGTTGTCTATTTGTGTTGGTCTTGCGATGAGGTGGCGACTTGTCCAGGGTGTACGCCGCCTTCCCTCCAAATACAGCTGAGATAGGCTCCAGTGACCCCGAAAGGGACAAGCGGTAGAGAATGGATGGATGGATGTCATGGTGAGTAGGAGCTCCTAATATTATGGTTCCACTGCAAGTTACATGAATATTAAAGACAGCTCTCTCTGTGCTGCCTACAAAATACAAAACCCAATATCAAATACAGTGGTACCTCGGATTTTGTTAATAATCCATTCCAAAATATCAGATGAAGACCCAATGGTATGAAGCAATGTTTCCCATAAGAAATAATGAAAATCCAATTAATATGCTCCAGAAACCCAAAAGCAATAACAGAAAACCCATTTTATAGAAAATAATTAAAGTTTTACATGTAAAAACAATGTTATACATATAAATGATGAATGAAATGGATAAATGAATTAACTTTTATCTTTTGTTGAATTCTCTTGTTGCCACAGAGGGAGGAGGTGAGGTGGAAGGCAAGCAGACTACATCTTTGTTGTGTGCTACGAGTTTTTTTTCTTGAACTCAGTAGTGTTTCTCACCTTCTTTACCAAAGTGCTGGCATTCGCATCTGTATTTGGCCCCAAGGTGGCTAATTTAGTAGTCGTACTCAATAAAAAACACAGAGACTGAGTCACCAACGCTCATTTTAGGACAGTTGGTACAGCGGAATGATACGAGGGCAAATTGACTGTCTCAATGTTTGGCCATACGATAACCGAGACAAAAAAGAGAAACATCTCACAGAAAGTGGGACGCAGAAAAAGCGAGGTATGGCTTTGAAGTGGCTTTTGATTGTGCAGGTGTACCTAATGTTGTGTCCACTTCCGCTACCTCAGCTCGCCTCTCGTCCTTTCTTTGCCTCCTCAAATCCTGTGACTTGCATGCAGCAGGAATATCTTCCCGACACACTCCTTCCCGTCTCTCCCAGCAGACCTCCCACTCCTTCGCCACATTCTCCTCTCATCTCCATTTACTGGCCAGCAGTGTAGATGGTCGGCCATCCATCCCACGCCTTTTGAATGACTTGAAGATAAATCGGCCGCAGCCAATCACTTCCTTGTGAACGCTGGCGCGTGGTCCTCCCGTGAACGCTGTTAACCTTCATCATTTTTTCCTGCGCACATCGAATTAATCACCCCAGTGAGAAATCAATAGAGTGTATTATAGTGCACATATCACAGTAATTCATCTCCAGTTCTTCTTCAAGCATTTACCCTACTATTGCCACAGGAGTTAGGTTAAACAATGAGCGTAACTGAGTAGTCAGACAGTTTTCACAGATCTAACACCGTTGCTTTATGTGAGTGTTGGAATAATCTAAGAATCCTACTGTTTGGATAAGATAAGCGTTGTCTTTATGAGACTATGATCGTTTTCCGGCCTCAGCCTGTGGCGTCACGGCAGGAGCCATGGCAGGTCTCCTGCAGCGGCAATAAAGCGTGGCCTCCGTTTATGATATATTTCACGCGTGAGCGAGACCTGGACCTCATGTGGCGTCTGAGATTACCAAACGTGCAGCAAGCAGAATGGGATGACAGCTGCGCTTTGAAACTCTGGTCGCCAGCAGCTTAATCAGAGCATGTGACCGATCGTAACACAATGCTATGTATTTGTGTATAATCTATATGTTAATACACGGGCGCATGCGTGCACCCATCTATGTTAATAGATATTTCTTTACATATCAATCATGAATTCCTTACTATGCAATACATGCGCTGTTCAAAAAAATCTTCTTTTACACAGATAATAATGAAAGGCTTTCATTGGACATTATGATTACTAACCTAGTTTGCAGTGCACCACTGCAATGGCCGGGCCCATTGTAGGGCCGCCAAAAAATATCAGTTTCTCAGCTGTGGTCCGTAAGAAAATGACATTTTCCACTATTTGTAGCAGTAATGACAACCTCAAACAAACAGAAGTGCGGTGCTAAAGTTGTAGAGTAGTTTCTTAAGCGCAAAAATTATGAATAAAGTAGCGAAGCTGTATTTTAATTTGCACTCGAAATGTATTGACAAGGGCAGCACAGTGGAAGAGGGTTTAGTGTGTCTGCCTCACAATACTAAGGTCCTGAGTAGTCCTGGGTTCAATCCCGGACTCGGGATCTTTCTGTGTGAAGTTTGCATGTTCTCCCCTTGACTGTGTGGGTTCCCTCCGGGTACTCCGGTTTCCTCCCACTTCCAAAGACATGCACCTGGGAATAGGTTGATTGACAACACTAAATTGGCCCTAGTGTGTGAATGTGAGTGTGAATGTTGTCTGTCTATCTGTGTTGGCCCTGCGATGAGATGGCGACTTGTCCAGGGTGTACACCGCCTTACGCCCGATTGTAGCTGAGATAGGCACCAGCGCCCCCCGCAATCCCAAAGGGAATAAGCGGTAGAATATGGATGAATGTATTGACAATTTAGTTAGGAAAGAAGTTCATTGTAAATTGTGTTCATTTGTTTTAGCACAACATAAGTGTATGTAAATGTATTTGTTGTCAGTTAATTCAGTCCCTTCTTGATTTTTCTAACTAGCCTGACCTAAGCTTAAGGTTTATATGTTAAATAAATAACAATCTTTGTGATTACAAGGTTATGCAAGGTTTTAAACTGTAAGTAAGTTAGACATAATCATATAATATATTAAAATCAAGAGTAAAAATACTAATTCAGTGTTAATAATTGAGTGGGCCCTAGGCACCTCTGTAGTGGAAAAGTTGGGCCTCGGGGTCAAAAAGGCCTTATTGTACATTGCACTGAGAGCTGTTTCTAATATTGCGCTACTCACACTCAATTTACAAACTTAATTGGTTCTTGAACAGGGTTCGAAAACAGAAAAGTTTGAATAGTGAAGCAGATTTAAAATAATAAATAATGGGTTACAGCCTAGACAAAAGTCTATATTTTAGTAAAAGTTTTTATATTTTGAACACAATATAAAGCGCTATACCGTATTGTATATCAAACAAACATAGCAAGGGGGTGATGGATCAACTTTCTAGCTTAATTATCCTTACCTGCCAACACGCACACACAGTCACTAGCCATGTGGTGCACTCCCAGTTTGAAGTCACAAACTCCTTAACGTTAACAGCCACTTAGATATAATGATTAAGAATACAAAAATAAATTAACTTTACCTTGTCGCCTATTATTCTGGGTGTGCTGTGGAAGGGAAAGGCGGTGTGGACAACTCTGTGGACACTTGCTGAATGTTTCAAATCACAAAGCTTGTCCACTGCTTTCTTTCGACTCATATTGAGGTAGCAAAACTAGAAACATGTTTTAAAAGGCAAAAAAAAAAACAATCTTGAAAAGCACACAAAGCTAACGACAGCACTGCTGCTGTGCTGACTGAAAGAGCACCAAAGATTGATCAGTGCACCCACAATGGATGTGTTGCCGAGTACAAAATGGTTGGATGAAATGTTCGTACACAGAGACAAGGTTCATACAACAAAGCATATTTTTATTCGGCCTCTGATTCGTAAATTGAAATGTTCTTACAAAAGGAGCTTGTAAATTGAGGTTCCACTGTATGTGTGGCGGTGAGACAAGTGAGCAAAAAAACACGTAAAAAACATAATATAAGAAATAAATAAGTTATAGGTTTATATGAAATAAACCTTTTCCTGTTGCTTCTTTTTTCTTTTTTTATGTCACAAACAAGAGTCACCTGTGAGGGAAAGCGCCCAAAGCAGACGGTCTGCTCATTGAAAAGAATTGACATGTGTGTTCATGCTTAAGTCCCCAAAAGTGTCACATTTTTAAAAAGAGTATCAAGATCAAATCAAATCAACTATTTATATAGCACATTTAAAATTTACGACATGGGTAGCCAAAGGGCTGTACAATGGGCGGTTAAAAACGAGAACCGAGCAAACACAACACATCACAAACAGAACACGATAAAAAAACGATGGTCTGAATACTCGAAAACCAGAGCAATTAAGTTGCTGAATTGGCATCATCACTCCTTGCTTTGTATTTGTATTTACTGTCAGACATGTACTGCAACTATTTAACGATGCAGCGAATGATATAAAACATATTGATGAATTTATATTCAATGGAACCTGGAGTTAGGAACCCCCTTATTTGCGAACATTTCGATTTACAAAACTTTTAAAAAGCGCCACGTTTGCCTGTGTGTGTGAATAATGTACTCATGCCTAATTCATTCATTCATTAGTGTGCCGCTGAAGGCATTAGTGTGCTGCCATTTTGCTGACATCACTTACTGTGATATTGTATATATATACACATCCATCTATTTTCTACCAATTGTCCCTTTCGGGGTCGCAGGTGGTGCTGGAGCCTATCTCAGCTGCATTCGGGCGGAAGGCGGGGTACACCCTGGACAAGTCGCCACCTCATCGCAGGGCCAACACAGATAGACAGACAACATTCACACTCACATTCACACACTAGGGCCAATTTAGTGTTGCCAATCAACCTATCCCCAGGTGCATGTTTTTGGAGTTGGGAGTATATATATATATATATGTACGCGGTATATATATATATATATATATGTGTATATATATGTATATATAAACTGAGAAGGGGCTGAACAAAAATTGGACCAAAAAGGAAATCATGTACTGCAGATTACAAGCTGGACGTAGTGAAATATGCAGCAGAAAACGACAAGAGGAAGCGGCGCATACCTTTGGAGTTGGCAGAGTTGTTTAGAAGCGACATCGAGGAAGAAGATTTCATCGGATTTGTCGATTAGGAGTGACATATTGTTTGGTAAACGTACAGCATGTTCTATATGTTATAGTTATTTGAATGACTCTTACCATAATATGTTACGTTAAGATACCAGGCACCTTCTCAGTTAGTTATTTATGCGTCATATAACGTACACTTATTCAGCCTGTTGTTCACTATTCTTTATTTATTTTAAATTGCCTTCCAAATGTCTATTCTTGGTGTTGGATTTTATCAAAAAAATGTCCCCCAAAATGCAACTTATTCTCCAGTGCAACTTATATACGTTTTTTTCCTTCTTTATTATGCATTTTCGGCCGGTGAGACGTATAATCAGAAAAATACGGTACATTATAGTGTCTTAAAAGTGTGCATACTTTTTCTGTAAACATGAACCATTGTTTCTTATGGGGAACTCTGCTTTAATATACACACTTTTCAATTTACGAACTATGTTCATAAATCGAGGTTCTACTGTATAATTGAAGGCAAAGTAGTTATGTACATAGCTTACGTGCACTGTACGAGTATATAGTGTGCAATGCAATGTTGCACTAACAAATACAGTAATGTATTTGTCTTTCTGTGGTTTGCATCAACTTTTTTGGATTGCTGGCAGTCAATTAGATTTTTCTGCAAATGCTGCAGCCATGATCAATATTGTGCAGGTTAGCGAAGCGCAGACACACACCTAAGACTTGGCTGTGTGACAACATTGTTTTTGATGCAGGAGACTAATATCAACACAAATTATGTACCTAATAGTAACTATTACTAGCTTGGAACTTTAACTTGAGAAATTAGGAAAACATTATTCTGAAATAGATGATATTGTGCAGTGTGAGATGATAAAAAGTGTGCTCACTTTGCATTGTTGTGTCACAAGCATAACACTTCTGGGTTGAGACATGGCTACAATAATAGCTGACTGCTTATTTGGATTTGTTCCAGAAGCTTGGATGGCTCCTGAATGTCAATCAATCCAATCAACACCCCCACTGTGGTATTTTATGGCCATATAGTGAATGAAGAACACTTGTGTGCTTTCAATTTAATCTTCCTTACAGTTATTATAATGAGTAGTTCTACAGGGCGTCCACAGAGCACAATTAATTTGATCTGTTGCCTTAATTACAACCTATTTAACTGAACACCTCACAGTGGGACAATTAACCCCCACAGCTAAGCACATTTAACACAAACACAAAAGTATCTCTGTGTCTCCTTCAGGAAGCGTGCCGGTGTCGGCCTCCTTAGACTGTCTGGTGGCCGAGCAGGGCTGCGTCCAGGAGCAGTCCTGCATGGTACCGTACCGCCTGCTTGAGTACTGTGTGGCAGAGGAAGCGGTTTCGCCCCTCGGCCCGGAAGCCCGCACCGAGTGCCTTGAGGCTCAGAACTCCTTGCACCACCATCGCCCCCTTCAAGTGTGCAAATGTCAGCGTGGCTCACGCAGGGAAGAACACTGCCTCAGGGTGTACTGGACTGTAAGGTTTGGAGGTGGGTTTTAAGCCCTACCATCTGTGTGTGTGTGCGTGTGTGTGTGTGTGTGTTTGTTTTTTACTTAAGCTTGCCGTACACACACCTGCATAATGTACTGAAAGCTGTATGAGAAATCCTGCCTTTATGAACATTTTATTGGCACTCTGTAGATTGCAGACCTAATTTGGATTAGCCTCAAACTGTACGCCTTTATATCTTACTTGTACTATGTGTATATGCTTCTATTTTGTCATACATATCCATCATCATTCATTTGAAATTAAGTCATGTGAAAAAAGATGGGAAATTGTGGATCTGCAACTTTATCTCATGTCCAAAATTGTCCAATAGGACCAGAAAAGGTTAGATTTGTCGCTCGTGGCAATTAAATAAATAAATGATAAATGGGTTGTATTTGTATAGCGCTTTTCTACCTTCAAGGTACTCAAAGCGCTTTGACATTACTTCCACATTTACCCATTCACACACACATTCACACACTGATGGAGGGAGCTGCCATGCAAGGCAGCTAACCAGCACCCATCAGGAGCAAGGGTAAAGTGTCTTGCTCAGGACACAACGGACGTGACGAGGTTGGTACTAGGTGGGATTTGAAACAGGGACCCTCGGGTTGCACACGGCCACTCTACCACTGCGCCACGCCGTCCAATTAACAAAAAAAGACAATCTAGATGGTTCTGAATCGGCTAAATGTATTGACACAACCGTTAAATTGGCAACACTCGGCCCCATTCATCAATAAGTTCCTAACTTTTCCTCTTATCTTTTTTCCTAAGTGATTTCCCAAGAGGAGTTCATTCAAATTCATGACGTGTTCTTAAACAGCCAAATTGTTCCCACCTGCTGTTCTTAAGTCACTGAATGGCGAATGATTAGCGCTTGCGTGTCTATCATGATTTGCATACAAACACGCCCTTAGTTTCCCAATATGCATATTTAAACAACCTTAATTCCGTAATTTGCATAGGTAAATGCCCTTTATTCTCCATATAAAGGCACAATTTCAGCAGAAAAGCCAAACATCAAACACACGGAGAAAACACAAACAGATTACAAAAGAGAAATTCGTATTATCCCGTGGGGGAAATGCATAATGTCAAAACGTAAGTTTAAAGACCTACTGAAATGAGATTTTCTTATTCAAACGGGGATAGCAGGTCCATTCTATGTGTCACACTTGATCATTTCGCGATATTGCCATATTTTTGCTGAAAGGATTTAGTATAGAACATCGACGATAAAGTTCGCAACTTTTGGTCGCTAATAAAAAAGCCTTGCCTGTGCCGGAAGTAGCATACGATGTGCGCGTGATGTCACGGGTTGTAGGGCTCCTCACATCCTCACATTGTTTATAATCATAGCCACCAGCAGCAAGAGCGATTCGGACCGAGAAAAGCGACGATTTCCCCATTAATTTCAGCGAGGATGAAAGAATTGTGGATGAGGAAAGTTAGAGTGAAGCACTACAAAATAAATAAATAAAGGCGACAGCAGTGGGAGCGATTCAGATGTTATTAAACACATTTACTAGGCTAATTCTGGAAAATCCCTTATCTGCCTATTGTGTTATTAGTGTTTTAGTGAGATTATAAAGTCATACCTGAAAGTCGGAGGGCTGCAGTGACCGCCAGTGTCTCTGAGGGAAGCCATACTGAGGAGCCAAGAAAGTCACAGCTGCTTTTTTGACAGCTGCTGCAGGAGGACGCAAACTCCGCTCAAGTCTCCTGTAAGAGCCGACTTAATATCACCATTTTCTCATCCAAAAACTTGCTGGTTGACATGTGGTAGAGAAACATGTTCGCTTGAGAATTGTGTTTTGGTTGCTAATGGCAGCTGCAATCAACCGCTTTCCACCAACAGCATTCTTCTTTATCGTCTCCATTATTAATTGAACAAATTGCAAAATATTCAGCAACACAGATGTCCAAAATACTGTGTAATTATGCGATGAAAAGAGACAACTTTTAGCCATGAGTGGTGCTGGGCTAAAATGTCTGCTCCAACCAATAACGTCACAAGCACGCGTCAACATAAGCGTCATCATTCCGTGATGTTTTCAACAGGATACCTCGCGGGAAATTTAAAATTGCAATTTAGTAAACTAAACCGGCCGTATTGGCATGTGTTACAATGTTAAGATTTCATCAATGATGTATAAACTATCAGACTGCGTGGTCGGTAGTAGTGGGTTTCAGTAGGCCTTTAAGAAAGGGGGGACTGCTCTCTGTAGCCTAAAACGTCCAAATAAATATTTGTCGCTTCGGGCAAATAGGTCTACATGGTCCTGAAATATGCAATCCCTCCCCAGGGCACGATCTGCGGCATCTTGCAGTAGCAACAAAAGCATTGCCATTTTATAAGTTGTCTGTTAAAAACTCACCAATTACTAAATTAACGCCCCGGTAATTGATGACAAAATTTGTTTTTAAGAACAGTTGCTGAATGGGGCCCACTGACTTTACTCTCATCCCTCTCTGTTAAAAAGCAGAGGTTCGATTATGGCGTCAAAACAGTGCCTAAATCCACGCGAATAGAAACCATGATCAGACGCGCCAAAAAGCCTCTCCTTGCACGTGCACGGAGTTCCTCCCTTTTGGCACTTTAATACACGGTGCAGTTACTACCCTCGGAATGGTCACTTTAAACGCCAACTTTCTCTTGGTCAGAGCCAATCTGAGGAAACCTGTCTCTGTCGAACTGTGTAACCCTTCAGAAGAAGAATAGCATCTTTATATAAAACTAACCCAAATAGAGATGTAACAATAAACAGTATTAATGATAACAGACTGTTAGTATTACCGTACACCTTCCATCCATTTCCTACCTCTTATTCCCTTTTGGGTCGTCGGAGGCGCTGGTGCCTATCTCAGCTACATCTATCTAAACTATATAAACACATTGCTGTCTGAGCCACAAAGATATTCAATTGTGTACTTTTACCAAGCTGGGCTCTCTTAGACAGAGTGATCATTCTATGCTCAAAGGAAAACAGGGTATGATGCCAAAACACCCACCAGAAATTTGATTTCATTACGCTCCTTTCATTTAAATAAATCTTAGAGTGCCACAATACACAGCTCAATGGCCTTGTGTTTAGAGTGTCCGCCTTGAGACTGGAAGGTCGTGAGTTCAAACCCCGGCCGAGTCATACCATAGACCAGGGGTAGGGAACCTATGGCTCTAGAGCCAGATGTGGCTCTTTTGATGACTGCATCTGGCTCTCGGATAAATCTGAGCTGACATTGCTTAACACGATAAGTAATGAATAATTCCACTTGTAATCATAGTGTAAAAATAACATTCAAAATATAAAATATTCTCACGCATTTTTATGTTCAAGAAGTTGCATTAATGGTAAGAAGTAATTTATTTATTATTGGTTAGTGCTGGGCTTGCCCTCCTGGGGGTTCTTCAGACCACCAAGCACCGACATGAGAGCCTGTTTTAGGGTTAAAATATTGTTGTTGTTTTTCAATTAGTCTCTCAGTTGCTTTCCAGCAATTGTCTTTTTCTCTTTCGCCTCATTCGCCCTCTGGCTCCAGCCCCAACCCTGTCTCTCCTCCTGGCTGCTGCTTATAACAGAGCGACAGGTGATTAGATAACAAGGCCCAGTTGGGCCCTCTACGCACCTGTCGCTGATTTCGAGGCCGGTCCTGGCAACATCCTGCTTTGCTGCAGGCCACGCCCCCTCCACAGTTAGCTTCAGAATAACAATGTTATTACAAAGAATAAGAGACCTATTATACTCTGGAAATGTTGGTCTTACGTAAAAATGCACGCGTTTAGTTGTGTTCAGTGTTAAAAAAAATATATGGCTCTTAGGGAATTACATTTTAAAATATTTGGCTTCTTGGCTCTCTCAGCCAAAAAGGTTCCAGACCCCTGCCATAGACTATAAAAATGGGACCCATTGCTTTCCTGCTTGGCACTCAGCATCAAGGGTTGCAATTGGGGGTTAAATCACCAAAATGATTCCCGAGCGTGGCCACTACTGCTGCTAACTGCTCCCCTCACCTCCCAGGAGTTGGAACATGGGGATGGGTCAAATGCAGAGGATAATTTCACCACACCTCGTGTGTGTGTGTGACTCTTGTTGGGAATTTAATTTTAATGTAAACAGACATTTGAAACATTAAAAGGTTAGGAATTAAAACATAAAACTAAAACTGTCAGAGGTATTTGTTGTTGATGAACCCCAAGATGCAGAGACGGAGGCAGGCATAGAATATGAAAACATGATTTAATTAAAACTAAACAAGAACAAATAAAAAGCACGCACGTGGGCGGAATAACAAACTAAGGGAGCTAGCACTGGAAGCTAGAAAACAAAAAGGAACTTTAGCATGGAAGCTAGTGGATAGCAAACAGAAAAAGTGGAAATAACTAATGCTAACAGAAACAGCTTACCGCTACGACGACTAGGACAAAATGTAGCAAGACAGGTAGTAACTGTAACAAAACGACACGTAGCACGACAAGAGTGATATGTGGCAACAACAATACAATGATCCTGCAACTGACACAAGACAAAGCAGGTACAAATAGGAGCGGGCTGATTGGCAACAGGTGCCAATCAGCTGCAGCTGAGGAGGAACACAGCACTCAGGGAACAAGACAGGAAGCTGACAAAATAAGAGCACTAGACAGGAACTAAAGACAGGAGATACTAAACACAGAGGAAACAGACAAATGCAGAGGAAAAAACTAAAACATAGACAAACTGTCAGGGGAAAGCCTGACACAAACACTGTCAGTGAAGCATAAGAAACGCTTAGTCAAAAGATTTCTGTGCAAGTGTCAGCACTTTTTCAGCCCATACAATACCGTGATAATGATGATAACGGAGATAATTTTGGTTACAATAACTCATATAAATTTTTCATATCGTTACATCCCTAAACCCAATATTAGTGTATTTTGTATTTTGTTTTACACGGTAGGAAATGGATGGATGGACTAAACCCTACTAAATGATGACATTGCCATTTAATATGATATCATGTGAACAACGTTTATTAACAACTTGATATCGTTAAAGATAGCGTGTTGTGGCTAACAATCAATTTAAATAAGTACGCCTTCCGCCCGATTGTAGCTGGGATAGACGCCAGCGCCACCCGCGACCCAAAAAGGGAATAAGCGGTAGAAAATGGATGGATGGATTGTAATATTTAATTATTTAACAATGTAATTACTTGTTCAAATATTTGAACATTTAACAGTTTAATTATTTTATTCCATGTTGTAAATAATTATTTCATGATTGAATTATTTCACAATTGAGTTAATTATTTATCTTGCTAATTAAGGCTGCACACGCCCTGATGATGGTTTCTAAGCGCAGGTTTTGGCACTATCTGCAGTACTACTGTCAGGACAAGCTGCATTCTTAGACATTTCCATTGTGATGTGTTCATGATCAGGAGCATAACAGATAGTTAAATGTAATAGTGGTGGTCCCAATTTATTTGTTCCCATAAAATGAAGGAATGGGAAGCAATGCTATTTCAGGCATTAAAAATGTGAGTACAGGTTTTGTTTTGTTCAATTTTTCATGAGAATTACACTCTCAAATACAGTTTTGTTCCCTAGTTAGTGAGTAGAATGACTCCAAAACGAGTCAAAATCAACATCAATAACTCATTCTATAAAGTTGTTGACTAAGGAATGTTTTTATATGTTTTGTGTTGCTCACATTGGGGCCAAGAATTGCAGTTATCCAGCAAATGGCGCTGTGGTGAAAAAAGGGGGCACATGTGTGGCTGTTTGCACAAAGTTTGTAAAGTGAGATACCACAACCCCCACCCTATAAGACTGGATGAAAGGGGATCGAGTTAGACAGACAATGTTATGATGCATCACTGTACTGGATCTCATTAGAATGTGTAGGCGTACCTAATGGAGTGCCCAGTGAGTGTATTTAATGAAAACAAGATGCTTCACTTCTGTTTTCAGCATATGATGAGTATGAAATATCTCCATATGAAGAACTGGAATTGAATCTGGTGCGAAACATTGAGATGTCGCACATGGCCTCCATCATGGCGGGTAAAGCAACACGGACAAATGAATAATCAGGATTCATTGAGCGTTACTGTTTCCTGATCGACACAAAACTGTTCTCTTCCCAAAAGCTTCCTCTGTGTCCGTGGACGGACACAATCAGTGTCTGAAGGCCGCCCAGGACTGCGGCCTTTTTGAGAAATGCGGCTCGCTGCGCTCAGAGTACGTGGTGGCGTGCACCAAGCGAGCGGCTGCCTCCGACAGCAGCTGCAACCGACAAAAATGTCACAGAGCCCTGAGGCGCTTCCTGGAGCGTGTCCCCGAGGAGTACAGCTTTGCGTTGCTTTTCTGCCCCTGCTCCGATACTTTATGCGGGGAGCGCCGCAGGAAAACCATCGTCCCGTCTTGTTCCTACGAGGAGAGCGCCAAGGGCGACGGCCGAGTGGGCAAGCCCAACTGCCTAAGCCTGCAGAACTACTGTTCCAGAGACGAGCTGTGTAGGTGAGGACGTTTTGCACTAGAGCGCTGAAGTTGGGGGTCCGAGGTGAATAATCAGGCAGGATTGGGACATTGAGCACACTCACCTCATGCATCATATGTTCTTCTGCATGCGTGTTGTGTGAAACACATCTCAGTTCATCATTTATGTGAGAACATCCATAATAGCACATAGAACAACAGGCTTATTGATAGTCATATGTTTGTATTTATTGAATGATATTGTATATCACCTGAATATTTATTACAGTTTTTCTTTCTCTTAGCTTTGTGTAGGGAAAACATAACATTTACTGTATTTTCCAGACTATAAGCCGCTTATATATATTTTTACAGCGCTTTGATCCCTGCGGCTTATTAAAGGGTGCAGCTAAATTATGGATTTTTCTTCGCCAATGGCTGTAATGTTTTGTAATTAACAAATAGTTTTCACGTTAAACCCACAGAGACACTGAAAAGGTCTGTTATTGTTTGTGCTACCAGTTCGCTCACTGCAGGTGCTGCGAGTTGAACATGTACTTCCTGTTTCGTACCTTGAACCAGAAGTATAACTGTCCATAGCATTTCTGCCCAAAATGATTCTTCATTCATCACTCCAAGGAACGTTTGTAAGTTTTACAGTATTACTAAAACAATTCCAACTTACTAAACCATCCCATGTGTGATGTCTGTAGGAGTGTTATAATAAAGTTAAAGTTAAAGTACCAATGATTGTCACACATACTAGATGTGGCGAAGTTATTCTCTGCATTAGACCCATCACCCATGATCACCTTGAGGGGAGCAGTGGGCAGCAGCAGTGCCGCGTCCGGGAATCATGTATGGTGATTTAACCCCCAATTCCAACCATTAATGCTGAGCGCCAAAAAGGGAGGTAATGGGTCCCATTTTTATAGTCTTTGGTATGACTCGGCTGGGATTTGAACTCACGACCTACCGATCTCACAGCGGACACTCTAACCACTAGACAACTGAGTGTATAATGCATATATGTACGTGCTATTGTCATAATAATCAAGCTAGTGTCATCAGCATTTACAAATATCCTAACATGTTTACTGTGTTAGTATTATTAACTTACAATGGCATTCTTTTTGTGTTGTTTCAGTATCGTAAATTCTCCAAAATGTCACCGTGAAGTTTATTGTGTCTTTTAAGCTGATTGGAAAACTAGCTTCGGCAGCTAGTGAGTCTATGATGATGACTTTTGTTTTGTTTAATCAGGCGTTCAACTGTCTTTTTACCGAAACCATTGAGTTGAGTTGAGTTGAGTTTAAGTTTATTTGGAACATGCAAATATACAACATGATACATCACAATTTCCAGTTTTTCTTTTCAACATGTTCGAAAAGGAGTAGGAAGAAGCAAAGCTTATTTAATCCTACCCCTTTTCTTTAACATAACAGTTGCTAAAACTTTTGTTCACTTCCTGTTTTCAATGTAATCACAATATACTCCATAAGTAATCACAATGAAAATAAATAAATAATTGGTGAAGTAAGTTTTATTCCATACGATGAGATAAGTAAGATTATTTTGAGAATGAAAGAATGAATGGGTGAATAAATTCAGACTGTTTATGTTGGTTCTTCTTTTTTGTACTTTGTAAACACTTCAAGTTAACCATTGACCCTAATGTTTGATTGTGAGTGTGAATGTTGTTTGTCCAGGGTGTACGCTGCCTTCTGCCCAAATGCAGCAGTGATAGGCTCCAGCACCCCCCAGGACCCCATAAGAGACAAGCGGTAGAAAATGGATGTATGCATGGGCATTTGGAAACAATTAAAAAATGTTAATAAACATTTACTAAATATTTTGTACCAGTATATATATGCGGCTTATAGTCCAGTGTGGCAAATATTAATATCTTATAAAATTTGGTGCGTGCTCTGTAGCCTGGAAAATATATTAGTCGAGCAATCTTGTGACTTTTTTTTTTTAAATAAATGGTTTGTTTGTGTTTTTTTATCTAAAAGAAACTACTCCAAACACTCAGTGAAACATGCTTTTCATTTTCATTAGAAAATAATCAATGCATAACAGTGTTTTTGTTAGTGGCAGTGATGCAATAAAAGCAGTTATTTGGGCCAGTAACAACACACAAAACATTTTTTTAAAATCTCATGTATTGCATTGTGCACTCTGCTTTCATCTGCCAGGCCATTCAAATGCATGAGAAAAAAACCCCAGAAGACATCCAGTGGGATACATTGTAGCAGGCGACAGCCATGCATTTCTATTTCATTCGTTTTTTATTGTTTGCTAGACATAAAGCATAATCACTAAATCTGACCATCACATTTAGAATCCAGCATTTGAGGACTCCGGAAAACAAGTTTTCACTGTTATGGTTTTGTGTGTGTGCTTTAGATCCCGCTTTGCTGATTTCCAACACAACTGTCAGCCAGCTCCTCTCTCGGCTTCTGGCTGCATGCGTGACAGCAGAGCCATGTGCCTCAAGGCCTACGCTGGACTCATAGGTGAGTCAATAAAGGGGAGAGGAAATAGTTCTGGGACCAAATTGGAAAGCTGCACCACGGATTATTAGAAATCACCAGCAGGTGTCTTGCAGTGATATTTGGCTTTTATCATCCTTGCTTTCATCCACAAACTGACCCTTTATGGTTCCGCAACTAGCAATTGCTGTTTGCAACCACTGCTTTTCAATCTGTCACAGCACCAATTAAATAAATAAATAAATGGGTTGTACTTGTATAGCGCTTTTCTACCTTCAAGGTACTCAAAGCGCTTTGACACTACTTCCACATTCACCCATTCACATACACATTCACACACTGATGGAGGGAGCTGCCATGCAAGGCGCTAACCAGCACCCATCAGGAGCAAGGGTGAGGTGGCTTGCTCAGGACACAACGGATGTGACGAGGTTGGTACTAGGTGGGGATTGAACCAGGGATCCTCGGGTTGCGCACGGCCACTCTTCCACTGCGCCACGCCGTCCCAACATATCATACGCACCATATAAGTATCATATCATATGCACCATATACGTTCTCTGGTAGCTTTCAATGTGTCACAAGACAAGAATAACAAAATCAAACATGCTTAAACTTGTTTGCAATATTTATCATATTTTCTCCAATACTGAAACACCCACATGGATGGACATTATTATTTCATAGCTGCTTGGTCAATTCGTTTTCAGTAGTGATTGACAGGTGTAGGTCCTTATGTCATGATATCCACTTATATGCTGGACTAAAGCCCAGTCAGAAACAGGATTGCACGATAGCCACCTGAGAACCAGCATCCTGTTCAGTGGACATCGATGTTCGGCATAACATGGCTATTTCTTCCCAAAATTTTACTCACCAGTGGTCAGCAAAGACTGGAGTTTCACTGACTCACGAGTGCTCAACGAAGACTGGATTTTCACTGACACAAAGGTACTCAACAGAAACTGGAGTTTCACAGAATCACTGGTGCTCATAGAAACAAACTGGAGTTTTACAGACTCATTGGTGCACCACAGAAACTGGAGTTTCACTAGCTAACATGCTTGACAAAGACTGGAGTTTCACAGACCCACAATTGCTCTGCAGAAACTGGAATTTCACTGACTTTTCGGGTGCTCGACAGACACTGGAGTACCATTGAGACTTGACAAAGACTAACATCTTCCTGAACTATGGGTGCTCTAAAAAGACTGAAGTTTTGACTGACTCACAGGTACTCGACAGAGACTGGAGTTTCACTGACTCAAGGAAGCTTGACAGGGACTGCAATTTTACTAACTCTTGAGTGCTTGACAGAGACTGTAGTTCCACTGACTTTTTGTGTGCTCTGCAGACACTGGAGTTTCACTGACTCACAGGAGCTCGACAAACACTGAAGTTTCATTGACTCACAGGTGCTCAACAAACACTGGATTTTCACTGACTCAAAGGTACTCATCAGAAGCTGGAGTTTCACTGTATCACAGGTGCTTGTATAAACTGGAGTTTCACAGACTAATAGGCGCACTACAGAAACTGGAGTTTCACTAGCTAACACGTGCTTGACGAAGAGTGGAGTTTCACAGACTCACAAGCGCTCTACAAAAACTGGAATTTCACTGACTTTGGTTGCTCGACAGACACTGGAGTTTCACTAACACTTGACGAAGACTGTTGTCTCCCTGATTCATGGGTGATTGAATAAGAATGAAGTTCGACTGACTCACCGGTACTCGACAGAGGCTGGAGTTTCACTGACTCGAGGAAACTTGACAAGGACTGTAATTTTACTAAATCTTAGGTGCTTGACAGAGACCGCAGTTTCACTGACTTTTCGGGTCCTCGGCAGACACTGGAGTTTCACTTACTCACTGGAGTTCAACAAAGACCGGATTTTCACGGACTCAATCATACTCAAGAGAAATTGGAGTTTCACTGAATCACTGGTGTTCATAGAAACTGGAGTTTCACAGACTCATAGGTGCACCACATAAACTGGAATTTCCCTAGCTAACACATTCTCGACAAAGACTGGAGTTTCACAGACTCACAAGTGCTCTACAGAAACTGGAGTTTCACTGACACTTGACGAAGACTGTAGTCTCCCTGATTCATGGGTGCTCGACAAAGACTGAAGTTTAACTGACTCACAGGTACTTGACAGAGAATGGAGTTTCACTGACTCGAAGAAGCTTGACAGGGACTGAAATTTTACTAACTCTTGGGTCCTTGACAGAGACTGGAGTTTCACTGACTTTTTGGGGGCTTGACAGACACTGGAGTTTCACTGACTCACAGGAGCTCGACAGACACTGAGGTTTCACTGACTCACAGGTGCTCGACACAGACTGTAGTTTCACTGACTCACAGGTGCTCGACAGAGACTGTAGTTTCACTGACTCACAGGTGCTCGACAGATACTGGAGTTTCACTGACTCACGGGTGCTTGACAAAAACGGGAGTTTCACTGACTTATTGGTGCAAAACAGAGACTAGAGTTTCACTGATTTACAGGTCCTCAACAAAGACTGAAGTGTCACGACTTACGGGTGCTCGACAAAGACTGGAGTTTTACTGACTCCTCGGTGCTCAACAAAAGAGAACTTTCACTGACTGACTGGTGCTATATTGTCGCAGTAATGTTTTGGTTATTGTAATTCTATCTGGACATGATTGTATCATTCAAATGTGGGTCAATTGAAATGGAAACTGTACCATGTGTACCATGTACCATGAATTGATTAACGTGCACCCTGACTTAAACAAGTTGAAAAACTTATTTGGGTGTTACCATTAAGTGGTCAATTGTACGGAATACGTACTGAACTGTGCAATCTACTAATAAAAGTATCAATCAATCAATCAAACAAACAATGTCTGCCGTGTGACAATACACCGTTTGGAAACAATAAAGGTATGTAAATAAACATTTACTAAATATTTCTGTATAATCAACTCATTTCACAACATACTTATGCATGGCTTATAGTCCGGTGCTGTTAATGTATGGAAAAATATAGTTTTCTTCTTAAGGGTGCGGCTTATATACCCGTGCACTTATAGATCGGAAAATACAGTATTTTTTTCACGGTGGTTTAGAGTCAATATTTTACCTCGGAATTGTGTAACGCTAACTTTTGCGGGCATGGTTGAATGCGGCATAACGTTTTTGGGCATTGTTACGAGTAAATCAGGTACCTGGTTCACTATAGTGAGTGCCTCATGAGAAGTGGAGTCAATAGAAAAATTCAGGTGCTCAGCTTGCTAGTTAATGGTGAAGTGAAGTGAAGTGAATTATATTTATATAGCGCTTTTTCTCTAGTGACTCAAAGCACTTTACATAGTGAAACCCAATATCTAAGTTACATTTAAACCAGTGTGGGTGGCACTGGGAGCAGGTGGGCCAAGTGTCTTGCCCAAGGACACAACGGCAGTGACTAGGATGGCGGAAGCGGGGATCGAACCTGCAACCCTCAAGTTGTTGGCATGGCCGCTCTACCAACCGAGCTATACCGCTCGGTGAAAATTAACTTTAACTTACCAATGGCGTTCCTTACATCAAAGTTCAAAAGAAACTAGAAATGGGTACCATTAACATTTCATTCGGTTGGTACTGGTTCCCATTACCTGGAAATCAATACCGGTACTGAACGGTACCAATTTTCGTTACTTTCGTGTGTGTTCATGTGGTAAAAAATGTTTTTTTGTGTAATAATAAAATCCTAACATGTTTAAATTTAACATATGTATTTATCTTCCTCGATTGATCATTAAATATATCAAATATTTGAATAGTAACAAGTTTGCAATCGTTTTGCAAATGTCTTCAACATAAAAACACTTAACTGAAAAATGCAGTCACTGTTTTTTTCTTAGTATTATACAAAATAAAACCCAGCTCCATGTACTCTTTTCTTTTTCCATCTGGAAAATATGTGATGGCGTCCATGGAGTCATTTAAGGCAATTTAGTTTAAAACACACAAGCAAAATAGGATGGAGAAAAATAAAGACCAATGAAATATTTTTCAAAAGAATTAATCTACAAATGAAAGTGAAGCAAAAACTTGACATTAACATTGCAAAGTACAGTACAAGGAACGGAACTGACTTTAACTATTGCAAGTAAAAATGCAAAGCAAAGGTATTCTAATACAATAGACTTTTTAGCTGGAGCAGACGTGGAGGATGATGATGTCGCTGTTGTCGTCACCAAATGTTAACGCTATCTCTTCCCCGTCTTGTTGGATGCAGTCGAGTCGCGAGAGGTGCCGAATGCAGGAGTTGCAGCCGTTCATCTAACTTGGTCGCACTCTTCAGCCAGGAGAAAAATCCTGTGTTTAACCAGGTGCTTTTTCAGATTGGAAATATTCCCGCCACTTGTCTTGGATTTTGGCGTCACGATTATTGCAGCAAGCGTAATCTGCGTCGGCATCGCATTTGGAAAAGACGAACCACACTTAATTTTTTTTTTTTTTGCTATGAAACATTGAGGGGTTGTAATATTACTAAAAGCATGTCCGCTTCAAAATCGCCTGTTTTCCTCTCAAGTGCTAGCATGTACTCGCCATTCGCAAATACTCATTCAAACAGATGTGAAGTCACACGCAACCCAGGCACCGAAACATGGGACCACTGGATCTTACGTGAAAAATCAGGTTGTAGCAATATATTTTACATCATATTCTAGCACTGAATGATGGTTTTGTTGGTGTTCTCATATCATAAAACGTGTGCTTCCAGCCTGTATGTATTTACCGCTGTTTTAATCCTTCCATGATGATGTATTACTTAAACTCACATTTGGAGTTCCACATCAAAAATGTCTCATTTTGTAATTTGTCTCTATTTTTCCCTCAGTGCATTTTTGACCCTGTCGAGGGGAGGCGCACTACAAACAGTCGCGATCAAAAGTTTACATACGCATGTAAAGAACATAATGTCATGGCTGTCTTGTTTTTCCAATACTTTCTACAACTCCTATTTTTTTGTGATACAGTGATTGGAGCACATACTTGTTGGTCTCAAAAAACCTTCATGAATTTATTATGTGTCTACTGAAAATGTGACCACATCTGCTAGGTCAAAAGTATATATACAGCAATGTTAATATTTGGTTACATGTTCCATAGCAAGTTTCACTGCAATAAGGCGCATTGGTAGCCATCTACAAGCTTCTGGCAAGATTCTGGTGGAATTTTTGACCACTCCTCTTGGCAAAGTTGATGCAGTTTAGGTAATTGTTTTGGTTTTCTGAGATGGACTTGTTTCTTCAGCATTGTCCACACGTCAGGACTTTCGGAAGTCCATTCTAAAACCTTAATTCTAGCATGATTTACCCGTTTCTTTACCACTTTTGATGTGTTTGGGGTCATTTTCCTGTTGGAACACCCAACTGCGCCCAAGACTCAACCTCCGGGCTGAAGATTTTAGGTTGTCCTGAAGAATTTGGAGGTTATACTTCTTTTTCATTGTCCCATTTAAAGCACCAGTTCCATTGGCAGCAAAACCGGACAATGACCCCAAACGCACGTCAAAAGTGGTAAAGGAATGGATAAATCAGGCGAGAATTAATGTTATAGAATGGCCTCCCCAAAATCCTGACTTAAACGTGTGGACATTGCTGAAGAAACAAGTCCATGTCAGAAAACCGACAAATTTTGCTAAACTGCACCAATCTTGTCAAGAAGAGTGGTCAAAAATTCAATCAGAAGCTTGTGGATGGCTACCAAAAGCGCCTGATTGAAACTAGCCAAAGGACATGTAACCAAATATTAACACTGCTACATGTATAATTTTGACGCAGCAGAATTGGTCACATTTTAAGTAGACCCATATTAAATTCTTAAAAGAACCAAACTTCATGAATGTTTTTTGTGACCAACAAGTATGTGCTCCAATCACTCCATCATAAAAAAATAAGAGTTGTAGAAATTATTGGAAACTCAAGGCAGCCATGACATTATGTTCTTTACAAGTGTATGTAAACTTTTGATCCCGACTGTACATGGCAAATATTGTCGGTAGTCTGCTTATTCTATTCAAGGAAATTAACATCTTAGCTGTGGGAAATCGGTTTGTTTTTTAGTGTTAAAAAGGATGCTCTGTTTTGCAGGCACAATCATGACTCCCAACTACATGAGCAACAGCAGCACAGAGGTGTCCCAGTGGTGCACGTGTGACGGCAGCGGCAACGAATGGCAGGGCTGCCAGCGCATCCTGCACATGTTCAAAAACAACATTTGTCTGCGTGAGTGTCATTTGCTCGGCAAAGCCTTCAGGATGGTTTCAAGGAAGCTGAAATATGTTTATTATACTTTTTTGTGCCAAAGTGCAGATTTAATACCGTTTACACAGGAAGTATAAGATCTTAGATGAGCAAGATCATGTGTTTCTTCCTCTTCTCAAGGATCAATACTACAGTATATAAATTAATTGTGGCAATAACTTAGCAGGGTCAGTGTAGAACAGGGGTGTCCAAACTTTTTCCACTGAGGGCCGCATACTGAAATGTCAAAAATGTTTAAGGGCCCTTTTCACATTTTTAATTTACAAAACCTATGATGTATATATAAACATTTTGTCTAACCTTTAGTGCTCCCCTCATGTTTGGTCCTTTGGGAACCCAGGAGGGTTAAATATTACTCATATATTATTTATTGTTTTTTTATTTAATGCTTAAATCTCAACATCAACTTCAGGTCTGTCGGTGTACATTTAACTTTTATTTATTTATATTTCTTGACCTTTTTATCAAAGCTGCTTTTTATGCCAAAAACACAAAATATGCAATATTTTCCCCAAAAATGTGACGTAATTGGAGCCTTTATTAGTTCATAGTCCATCCATTTTCTACCGCTTATTCCCTTTTGGGGTCGTGGGGGGCGCTGGCGCCTATCTCAGCTACAATCGGGCGGAAGGCGGGGTACACCCTGGACAAGTCGCCACCTCATCGCAGGGCCAACACAGATAGACAGATAACATTCACACTCACATTCACACACTAGGGCCAATTTAGTGTTGCCAATCAACCTATCCCCAGGTGCATGTCTTTGGAAGTGGGAGGAAGCCGGAGTACCCGGAGGGAACCCACGCATTCACAATCATAGTGTTAGTTTGAATTTTTTTTTTTTTTTTTTTTTTTTTGTTCAATGACACTTAAAAATCCCAGTTAAATGCTTGGACATCCAAAAGGCCCCCACTCAAAAAGTGCGGCCCGTTAAGCTTTTCAATCTGGCCCGCCGGACATTCCCAAATAATTTTTTTAGATCTTTAAGATGGAAACTGTAGCTGCCTTTGTGATGTGCAGTGATGTTTTCTAATGACTGTAAGTCTTGAACTATACAAAATATTTCAGTGGTTGGAATCTGCGCTTTTGCATGATATACTAGTTACTATGGTAATTTAATTAGTTACTATGGTCATCAGCAGCAGCTCAGTTGAGGCACCAAGCAGTGTGGGCGTGGTTTGTTTCCACAGGGTGTTTCCATAGCGACCAGCCTGAAATGTGGGTGTCAGGGACAGATGCGGAAGGAGATTTTTACAATAAAGTTCTAAAGCTTAGTGATGTATCAGATAGTAGGTTTTTTTTTTTTACCCTTCGCATTAATATTTGGTTGTTTGTTGCGTTTTTGTTGCATTTCGCTTGATTGTAAAATATGTCGATGGAGAGGGGGTGTGACGTTCATATGTTGTCAATATTCAGTGTTTTATCGTTCATAGTTAATATTGTAAATGTTATGTTTCTACTGGGTAAGGAGACGGCACAGCAACTGGATGTCAAGTTCAACAGGTTTATTGAAGACTTGATGATTACGTGGAGTGTGTATACTACTATGTGTCTGCATGAATGGCTATGCGCGACCCCGAAAGGGAATAAGCGGTAGAAAATGGATGGATGGATGGATGAATTACCATATGTGAATACCGTAAGGGTTGTTGAGGTGCATGTTGGATGAACAGCGTCCAAATCCGGATGGGAACAAGCCAGAGGAAGTCCAAAGTCCAAGCGGGGGTCAAAGGCAGGTGAGTGGTTCATAAGTCCAAAACGAGGTTGAGGATCCGGGAAGGCAAAATGGGGCCAAGAGGGAAACAGCGGTGGTGACATGAGCACTGTGGGAAGAGCGGAGAAACAGGGATCAGGGAAACAAAAGAACACAAAGAAAACAGGCAACGAGCAAGATCAGGAGGAAGTCAGAGACGCATAGCTTACAAGGAGTAGTTTACGTCAGTGGTCCCCAACCTTTTTGTATCCGCGGACCGGTCAACGCTTAATAATTTGTCCCGCGGCCCGGTTGGGGGGGGGGGGGGGGGGGGGGTCGTGGGTGTCCTTTGTTTTTTTTTTCTTTGTCAAAAAAAAGGGATGTTTTTGTCATGAAAAGGGGAGGTTTTTGTGGTTAGTGCACTAATTGTAAGTGTATATTGTGTTTTTTATGTTGATTTAATTTAAAAAAATATATATATATTTATTTATTTACTTAAAAAAAATAAAAATTAATAAAAAATTATTCTGCGGCCCGGTACCACTGGTTTACGTTCCAACGTCGATGAGTCAGCGTCAGCCATCTTTATACTGCTGTCCTTCATCAACGTCAGGTGTGTCAGGCGTGGGATGCCGCCGGCTGCGGCGGAGAGTGGGCGCGGTCTACTTAATGAGCGCGGGGGCGTGCCTGGTGTTTCCAGCAGAGCTTCTGTGTGCTCCCGCAGTAGTGGGAAGCACGGAGTGTGTGTGTGACACAACAGTAAATCCCACATTCATTGTTTTCATGGACATTCTGAGTGTCTCACTCATTAAAACATTCCGTTTTTAAGGCAGTCTGTCATTACGTTTTGATCATTCAATCAGACATTATTGTAAAGTTTTGTATTAGTGTTGCTAAAAATGGATATACCGACCCCCAGCCACATTTTGTCCTGTAAATTTGACCCAGGAGTCAAAATAATTGCCCAGACCTGCTCTAGATCAACGTCAGATCTATCTGTTGATTCTTAGTTTTTATTATTTTTTCATGTTTTTTGAAAAAAAATGTATGCCCCTTTTGTCAAACAAAAGTATGTTTTTTTGTATGGCAAACACAAAATATACAATATTTTTCCCAAAAATGTGAAGTCGTTGGAGGTTTGAATAGATCAATAATTCACAACAACATTGATTTTGTTTCATTACTTATTGAGCAATGACTGCTTTAAAGAATAACACAGCCTGCATGTCAGCTTTGTGGTTTCAGAGGCAAGCAACATTGCAACTTTTTCTTGTTCCATTTCACCAGTCTGCTCTTCTATTCCACTTTTTTTATGTTTTTTGTTTGTTTGGTTTTAATAGCATTTGTGGAATGTGCCGGGTGCCGTTAAAAAATTGGCTCTGGGTTACAAACGGCCCCCAGGGCATACTTTGCACACCCCTAGTGTAGAGCTTTGCTGCAGTATCATGCTCTGCTTCCGATTGTCACAGCATATGTTAGCATTCATGTTTGCCTCAATAAACCGCAGCTCCCCAGTGCTAGACGGACACATGCAGATCTACCATCACCATGGGAAGGCACAGTTGCCTTGGTACTTACTTGTGTTGGCAGCAATGGCTGTATGTTTAGTCGTTTTCAGTAGATTACAGTCTACAACACGGGTCCTCAATAGACCCGCAGATTAAATAAAAAATTGTTCATTTATGGAGGAGACCCATTAAGAATGACTGGAAAGTAAGGGATCTTGGGTTTAAATCCCATCAAATCATTATTATTATTATTGGGTTTGAATCCTAATTTTATTATATTATGTTTGCGTTACTATTTTAATTATTTATTTAATACTATTGACACTATGACGCTTCGCTGGCATCGTGGTGTTGGTTCGTTCTCTCAAATTATGCAGTCGGGCTTGGACACAGCGTGGAGGTAAGAAAGGATGATTTATTTATGCTAACAACACACTAAGAATAAAAACACTTGCACAAGGCACTAAAGACAAAACAAACAGAACTAGCATGGGAGCTAGAAGGAACTAAAGGCGCTAGCATTCGAGCTAGGGAAATAAACAGAGGAATAGCGTGGAAGATAACGAGTACAAAAAGTATTTACCACAATCGGGGATCAGCGACGTCACCTGTTGCATGGAACAGAAACCAGACTGCGAGACTGAGTGACGGAAAAGGCAGGCTTATATAAGGACTGTCATGATCCGCAGCTCGGATGATGTCATATTCTGGTTTTGTTCTGTTTGTATATCACATCCTGTTTGGTTTTTGTCTTCCTTAGTTCCTGGTGGCACTTTCTGTTTGTTTCCGTTGCCATAGCCACACGTTAGTGTCACCTGCATCTTGTTTTTTCACGTGCACCTGTTCTGTGATTATCTCCTTTATTTAAGCCTTCCCTTTTTATTCATTTGGTCTCGCAGTCTAGTTTGCTGTGCGATGCAACAGGTGACTTCACTATCCCCGATTGTGGTAAAATACTTTTTGTATTCATTAGCTTCCACGCTATTCCTCTGTTTGTTTCCCTAGCTTACATGCTAGCGCTATCAATTCTTTCTATCTCCCATGCTAGTTCTGTTTGTTTTGTCTTTAGTGCCTTGTGCAAGTGTTTTCTGTTCGTAGTCTGTTTTTGTAGTGTTAAATAAATCATCATTCCTTACCTTCACGCAGTGTCCATAGCCGACTGCTCCCTCGAGAGAACATACCCGCACCAAAATGCCAGCGAAGCGTCACAAGGACAGTAATTAGGAGGCAGGTGCGTGTCAAAAACAAAAGGCAGGTGACACAAATACTTAACTATGACAACAGAACAAAACAGGAAGTGCCACCAGGAACTAATGAAGACAAAATACTAACAAGATACGATACAGAAACAGAACCAAACCAGAACATGACATGATCCAAGTAGCGGATCATGACAACTAGAATCTCCTGAGATAAAATCTTGTCCTGTGAACAAATGTTTTTAAGAACGCCTGGTATACTCACAGACAATCTAAACACCAAGGGCTCTATTTACTAAGATCTAAATACCTCGCGCTAAACAGCGCGTGCAATATGTTGAATAGCATGTACTATCAGCGAGCGTGTTGCTTGTGATCTACAAAGACTGCGTGTGCAATTGAAAAATGGTGCAGACCGCCTTATTTAAACGGGGATTTTGCTTGTACAATATGAGGCATCACCACAGAGACACCATTTTACAGGCAGTCCTGCAGTACATCGACATTGACGCCACTCTTTTTTTTTTACTGCTGAATGTGCACGGGAGGAAGACAGCACTTACTCCGCTGAAGATGTAAAGAACGCATACAAGTTTTTACCATATAAAATATATGTTAGTAATATATATTCCATGTGAAGAAATTTAAATATTGAATGAAGCCAAAACACATTAATTACATTTATTTCAATCAGCCGCTTAAGTTTTAAAAAATTATAAAAGGATATTGCTGAACAGACAATGTTTCTAATATTTTTTATTTCTGATGGCTCAGAATAATCACACAAACACATAGGACCGAGGATTCTCTGTCCATTGTGTGTCTTTGCAGCAAGAGCACTCCTTTCTCAAAGCTGTTTGTGGAACTGTGTCAAAGTTTGCTCGTCCTGCTTAATAAAATGCAAAGTAGTGCTCCCAAAATGGTGATGTGTTGATAAATCACATTCCACAAGCTGTATAATATATTTAAATATTCTCCTCCCAGTATTGTGGGTGTTTTGAAGATCAGCATGTGTTTCGCAAAATAATAAAGACACAGATGTAAAATGGATTGCACGCCTTATTCTGCTCACTTAAGAGACACAATCCACTTTGCAAACGTTTAGTCAATCAGCTTTGCGTGTGCTATCAAGTTTGCACATGTTTTAGTACATGCAAACCTTCAGTAAATCAGGCCCTAAATAAGTGGTTCTTAACCTCGTTGGAGGTACCGAACCCCACCAGTTTCATATGTGCATTCACCGAACCCTTCTTTAGTGAAAAATATATATATTTTTTTCAAACTCAAGTCAAAGTTTAGGTTTTTTTTTTAGCCATGCGCAAACATCACCTTGTTCAAAGAACAAAACCAACACAGTGCATGAACTCACAACAAATTACACACCTGCAAATCAGTGTGACTTCTGTTGTGGCCGTATCCATAATACGCCGATATGGAGGAGTTTTTATTTGCACGATGAGTCGGGTGAGTCTCGACCTCCGCGGCGGAGGGTCCGTTGAACCCCTGAGGCCGACTCCCCGAACCCATAGGGTTCGATCAAACCCAGGTTAAGAACCACTGCCCTAAATGCTCTAAAATAGAAGTTTCATTTCTAAGGTGTTAAAAAAAGCTTGCTTAACTGCAAAGGGTGTACAGTACTTTCTTTTGAGAAATCGTAAGTGGTTTGGGGTATATTTTTATAAATTGCAGTATAAGGTGCAATATCGAACCAAACCACTAGTTGCTACTTTGCGTAGGTTGGCACAGTCTTGATTATTGCAGTAAAAACAGTGCATTATAAAGTAAAGAAGGAGGAATAAAAGTTGAGACCAATCATTGTTTTACTGCAGTTGTCACAAATACTACCCAGAGGCCAGAAGTCATAATAATTTGGTGCTCCTGAATAATGAACCATGATAAAGACGCCCTCTGCTGCCTCTGCCTCAGGTGCTGCCATCAGCTCCATGGGAATCTCCGTGCCGCCCCCTGCTGAGAGCAGCGCCGCTCCATCCCCCAAGCCCTCGCCGAGAGTCCACCAGGAGATGGGCCACGGCGTCAACACTCTCCCGGAATTCACCAGTGTGAGTAAGCCCGTGAAACACGCCACAAGCTCAATGGAAGAAAAAAAGTGACTAAACGGTCTCAGCCGAGACAACAGCAGTGTTTTGGACCCACCATCCTCCCCAGTAACCTCAGATTAGGCGCTGCCCTTCAATCTCCTCCCACCCTTTGTGGCTGCGGATTAGTTGAAGGTGTACTTTTAATATTCATGTATGCACACCCCTCTGCTCTATATTTCTCTTCTGTTAATCCTCCCACAACGCCCCATTGCTGCAAAACCCTGCCGCTGGTGGGATGCATTCCACATTCATACAAACTGTTTATTTAATGACGAGTTCCTTTATTATTTGACATTGCGGAATAAGTTTAGACACGCTTGATATGTTAAGAAGTGTTAGGCCTGTGACTCTTTCCAGACTCCCTGAAGGTAGTTTTTTTCATGGTCAGTGCAGTGAAGTGACAGCCAGATGAGCTATCCATATGCAGACGCGCATGCATCAGTTCACTCAATTACCTTTAAAGATTAGCGGAGAAAATTGCACATCCTTAAATTTACTTTTTCAAGAAAGCTTCACCACATAGGTCGACAGCTGGGCGAGCGGCTCTCCATGGTGACAGCTGCTTCCTGTTCACATCACAGAGCAGCAAATGTGTTTACAGAGTACACCGTAAGTTCCATCCCCTACAGCTGCAAATAGAACCTTTTCAGTGGGGTCTGATTGGCCAATAGCCCTGATGAAAGGAGACAGCAAAACACCGTGCCTTTCCCGGAAAGATCTAATTACGTTCTTTAGTGGAAAGTAAGTTGTTGGACTGAATTACAATCTAATGCTGATATCATATCTGATGATCGGGTCACAGTTCTGTTGTCAGGAATTGAGCAAGAAGGAAAGTGGCACAAAATTAAATATGAACTTTTAGTCATATTTTGTTATCAAAACACAAAAAAGGCTATAATGGTGGAAAGTTTTTAACTGAAGTGCCATCCATCCATCCATTTTCAACCGCTTATTCCCTTTGGGGTCGCGGTCAGCTACAATCGGGCCAACACAGATAGACAGACAACATTCACATTCACATTCACACACTAGGGACCATTTAGTGTTGCCAATCAACCTATCTCCAGGTGCATGTCTTTGGAAGTGGGAGGAAGCTGGAGTACCTGGAGGGAACCCACGCATTCACGGGGAGAACATGCAAACTCCACACAGAAATATCCCGAGCCCAGGATTGAACCCCAGACTACTTAGGACCTTCGTATTGTGAGGCAGACGCACTAACCCCTCTTCCACCGTGAAGCCTTTAACTGTAGTGTAGTCATTAAAATAAAAAATTGTGGAAAAGTCAAACATTTAAAACATTTTTTTTTAATAATAAATAAATAAATATATATATATATATATATATATATATATATATATATATACACATATATATACACATATATATATATATATATACACAGTATTTTATATATAGTATTGAAAATAAAATATAGATTTTTTTTAAAAGGCCTATTGAAACAGAATAATTCAGAAAGTTCAGTTTGATTCTTATAAATGTTATGATGGAAATAACATACTTACCTCAAATTTAGCAACTTAAGTTATAAAAAGGCCAAACTCATCCATATCCAAGATTTAGCAGGTTTCTGTAGGTGTGTTAATTTCTGTCTAAAGAGCTTTTCAATTTTTTTCTGTCGTGACCCCCTTTTGGACAGAAATTTACAGCAACCCCCCTCCTCCCTGAAAGTACCGTATTTTTTTGACTATAAGTCGCAGTTTTTTTCATAGTTTGGCCGGGGGTGCAACTTATGTGTGAAATAATTAACACATTACCATAAAATATCAAATAATATTATTTAGCTCATTCACGTAAGAGACTAGACCAGGGGTGGGCATTACGTCGATCGCGATCGACTGGTCGATCTCGGAGGGTGTGTCAGTCGATCTCAAGCCAGGCATTAAAAAATATACATAAAAATGAGCAATCATCAATCATACCAAGACTTTATTTTCGTCAGTTGTTTGACATTCTCGGCACCCGAGGATCTTGTGAGATGACGCTGGCTGCTGCGAGCTCATATTTAAGAAAAAAATCACTAACAGGGCGGACGCAGAGAAACACATTTTATTTCTAGAGACTCCGTACCTACTTTCAAAACTCTAAAGACCAACTGCACAGTTCCTGTCTTCACCATAAAAGACCTGTTTCATCCTGCCTGTGCTAACAAAATAAGAGTCTCAGAAAGCTAGCGTGCACAAGCTAGCAAGCTACGGAGTTTGATGCCAATGTATTTCTCCCCCGCCCTCAGCGACCGCTTTCTCACTTGCTTGCCCACCCGCACACTCACTGACGTCACTCACCTGCTGCCAGACATTAAAGGGCCACACACATATGCTACTCTCATAACAAAGTGTTTAAAAACGAGTATGCAAGTTGGACAAATGAGATGCCAAATCCAACCACTTTCATGTGGTATTGGACAGAAAGGAGGACTTTTTTTTTCCTCCATTTGAAAATGCGGACGTTATCAGCACCACTGTCTAATTCCAATCAATGCAAGTCATCAGAATCAAATACACCAACTTATATTCTTGTCTTCATGAAAGAAAGGAATCTATGTGTGTTAAACATGCTTGTATTACCATTAAACACCATTAACTTGTTAACAAAAATGTCTCTTTCATAAATATAAATTATAAATAGGAATGAGGTAGATCTCCTCGACTTGGTCAATTGAAAAGTAGCTCACCCGCAGAAAAAGTGTGAGCGCCCCTGGACTAGACGTATAAGATTTCATGGGATTAATCAATTAAGAGTGACAGATTGTTTGGTAAACGTATAGCATGTTCTATCTGTTATAGTTATTTGAATGACTCTTACCATAATACGTTACGTTAACATACCAGGCACCTTTTCAGTTGGTTATTTATGCGTCATATAACGTACCCTTATTCAGCCTGTTGTTCACTATTCTTTATTTATTTTAAATTGCCTTTCAAATGTCTATTCTTGGTGTTGGGTTTTATCAAATACATTTCCCCAAAAAATGTTACTTATACTCCAGTGCGACTTATATATGTTTTTTCCCTTCTTTATTATGCATTTTCGGCAGGTGCGACTTATACTCCGGAGCGACTTATACTCCGAAAAATGCGGTAAATACTTTTAAGAACTTGATCATTTATATGTATCTATCTGTACAATACACAGTGTGAGTTACATTATTTAATGATCACATTATTATCAAAGTAGATGAATATAATGAGCAGAGATAACATCTGCAAAATTTTCAACCAATTTCCATGTTAAGTTTTTTAAATCAATTTAGAAAAGACTGTTTAATATCTATGATTCCCAATACACAGAAACAAGTACAAATGATTCACTAGGTTGTACATTTATTTTTCAAAAAGAGTTATGATTGTTTTGTTTCTTTCGTGCAAAATATGCAAGAGTATTATTTATATTGTAGCTTTTTAGAAGGGATGAACGTGCATATTTGCATTCAACATAAAGTGTATCCAGAAACTAATTTCCAAAAAAGCCTTGAACACTGACACATTTCAAACTGTCAATTATCAGCTTGAGTATTTTTTCTGAAACACAATTAACCTCTCCTAGTTCTTTTAATCTTCTATTGCAGCATTTGTCTGTTTTATATGTACACATTCAACATAAATACAATGTTCTTTCACTTTGTCAGATGCACAGAAAATCTAAAAAAGGTAGAGGATTCTGCTTGTATTTAGTAGCTGCAGTGAGCCATTTTCGCACCTCACATCCTTTCAAATCCGGCCTTTAAACTTCATTGTTCCACTCTTAACTCTTGCTCAATGTTAAGGTGGGATCTGCACTTTGTTTTCATGGCAGTGGAACATTAGAAAAAAAGCACCTCACAGAGATAGGATGCTTTTCCTCATTTCCTACTGTGGTTACTGTGAATCCAAAGACTGTATACTTTGTCGTACTTTCAGGTCTTTTTATTGTAGTTATCGTCCCTTGTATTTTGACGACTGTTTTTTTATTTTCATCCTGTCACAAACCTCTCTATCTATGTCTGTGCCGTACCTTTGTGTTCCTGTGTACTTTTACTTTTACTGGGTAGGACAGGGAGCCTATAGATTAGATCAAAGACTGTTGCCACCTAGCTGCCCCATTGTGTATCGTTCTAGCACTAAATACTAGAGTTTAAACACACATAACTAAAATCTCCCCTGAATGTAGCTTGTACAGAGCAGTATGTTGATCGACTGACCAAAAATCATCCCTTCTCTGCAGTAAGAAAACCAAACACAGTTTTTTGTAACAGACAGTGGGCCCCATTCAGAAATTCCTAACTGTCTCTTATCTTTCTTCCTAAGTGATTTCCTGAGAGGAGTCCATTGAAATTCATGACCTATTCTTAAACGGCCAAATTGTTCCCACCTGCTGTTCTTAAATTGCTGAATGCCAAATAGTTAGCGCGTGTGCGTCTATCATAATTTGCATATAAACACGCCCTTATTTCCCCAATATGCATATGTAAACACCCTTATTCCGTAATTTGCATAGGTAAACACCCTTAATTCCCCACATAAGGGCACAATTCTGTCTGAAAAGCCGAACATCAAACACACGGAGAAAACACAAACAGATTACAGAAGAGAAATTTGTATTATCTCGCGGGAGAAATAGATTGATTGATTGATTGAAACTTTATTAGTAGATTGCACAGTACAGTACATATTCCATACAATTTACCACTAAATGGTAACACCCGAATAAGTTTTTCAACTTGTTTAAGTCCGGGTCCAGATAATGTCAAAACGTAAGTTTAAGAAAGGGGGGACTGCTGAGGTAGCCTAAAGCGTTCAAATAAATATTTGTCACTCCGGGCAGATAGGGCTACATGGTCGTGAAATATGCGCTCCCTCCCCAGGGCACGATCTGCGGCATCTTGCACTAGCAGAAAAAGCATTGCCATTGTGTGATTTGAGTTGCGACAGGGTGTCACTAAATCAACGCCCTGGTTATTGATGTTTTTGTTTGTGTGTGTGTGTTTGTGTGTGTGTGTGTGTGTGTGTGTGTGTGTGTGTGTGTGTGTGTGTGTGTGTGTGTGTGTGTGTGTGTGTGTGTGTGTGTGCGTGCGTGTGTGTGTGCGCGCGCGCGCGCGTACACGCACACGGTATTTTGAAACGTCTATATTTTGCTTATTTTGCTGTATGTCTGTCGGTCTGTCTTATCTCTATCTATCTATCCATCTATCTATCTATCTATCTATCTATCCATCTATCAATGATATTAACATTAGACAATAGTAGTAAGGGAACCTGTCACACTTAAGAACAAATATGCCACCCTAAGAGGGCTCTGGAGCACTCTTAGAGTGCTTAGGGTTTCTTAGCTGGGAACAAATCCCAGCTAAGAAATCATTGGTGAATACAAAAATCTCTTTAAAAACTTCGTAAGTAGGCCTAGGAACAGAATGTGTTCATCAGAACGGTTGCTGAATGAGGCCCATTGACTATTGCATAGGCACATTTTAGTGACACCTACACTGATCAGCCAACATCACATTAGCTAACGTATGAACAACTGAAGTCTGGCATCAACTTGTTGCTACGCCTCAGCACCACCAATTGACGCCCGGGGACAGAAGAATTGTGTTTTCAGGTTGTTCACTCATCCATCCCATCCTTGTGATTGCAGTCTCTCTTTATTGCCGTTGGCCAATTTCTTCACATCTGATACAAATGTTCGTATAGAGTCAAGGAGAAGGTGATTGTTTTTCTCTACTTTCAAGGTCACTGTAAGATCACAATTTCTTTTTTTGCCTTAATATTTTTTTCTACTTTTGGGATTTCCTTGAATAGGTAATTAATTTAGGAGGAATAGAAGAATAGTGTTTTAGTGACGGAAGCGTCAGAGGTACAGTAAATCTCAGCAGGATGGTTTTGCATGCAGCTTATCACTTTTCAATAAATAAGGTAGGTATCTATAAATATGAATGTTTTTATTTCATCTGAAAAACGAAAAAATTGTAATGTTGTTGGTTTTTAGCAAGAACAAAAGAACCTGTATCTCCATATTAAGGGAGTTTGTGTAAATTAAATGTATCTGGAAAAACTCGGAAATTTTATTTTGTTTAGTTTTCAGATTGAATTAACAAGCAGGGATCTCCAAACTATTAATGATATATTAGTATTAATAAAAGCCTATATTAAAATTATATTATTTATACCATTATAGTATTTATATTATAATATTATATTATATAATATTAATATAATTAATAATTGTAAACTTACTACTTAACCTTTGCGTGAAAAATGGAAAGAGTAGTTTTTGATTTAAAGTTAAGTTAAAGTTAAAGTACCAATGATTGTCACACACACACTAGGTGTGGTGAAATGTGTCCTCTGCATTTGACCCATCCCCTTGTCCACCCACTGAGAGGTGAGGAGAGCAGTGGGCAGCAGTGGTGCCGTTCCCGGGAATCATCTTTGGTGATTTAACCCCCAATTCCAACCCTTGATGCTAGTCTTTGGTATGACTCCGCCGGGATTTGAACACAAAGATAAAAACGATGAGGTGGCGACTTGTCCAGGGTGTACCCCGCCTTCTGCCCGATTGTAGCTGAGATAGGCGCCAGCGCCCCCCGCGACCCCAAAAGGGAATAAGCGGTAGAAAATGGATGGATAAAAAACTGACCCTCCAAATTGTATTTGTGTATTATGTTTATAGCTATTTCTCTCTAGAGACTCAAAGGACTTTCCATAGTGAACCTCCATTATCTACATCAGGGGCGTCCAAACCGTTTGACATGCAAAATAACTATACATAAATAACTATAATAATATATATATATATATATATATATATATATATATATATATATATATATATATATATATATATATATATATATATATATACATATATATATACATATATATATGTTTGTGTGTGTGTGTGTGTGTGTGTGTGTGTGTGTGTGTGTGTGTGTACATATTATATTAATAAAGTAGATATATAAATAATAATTAATTTAATTGGATATTAAGAGGATGTGAAAGTTAGACTTTTACCTTTTTTAGTTCCTTAAAATTTCATAATCAATCAGAAATATCAGTCAGCTAAAATGCGCCAAACATGGATAAGTGTGGAGACTGGAGAGTGTTAAGCAAGTTTTCCTTCATGGTTTGCAACGGTTGTAATTTTGATGTTTTTATTGTGTATGGATTTATTTTTAATAATGTCCACAAAGTTTAGTTAGCAGTTGTGTGCTGATATTTTGTGTTCGTTGGATTTTGGATTTTTTATTTTTTGCACCATGACTAGGGAAGGTTGTTTGCATTCGGTCATATAAGTACATTCTGCACACAGTTAATTTCAGAGCATAATTTAAGATCATTAAACTGAACTACTTATGTTGTCCACACAGTTGGCGAAAAAATGGTTGCATGAAAATTTGTCCAAATATTAAAATGAATGCAATCTCCCTGCGGGTAAAATTCCTTATTAAACGCATGGTGTCCCGCAGGTCAAATTGAAAAGGTTGATGAGCTGCATAGTTTGGACACCCCTAGCTTCTACATTTTTAAGCTACATTAAACCAGTGTGGGTGGCGCTGGTAGCAAGGTGGGGAAAGTGTCTTGCCCAAGGACACAACGCCAGTGACTCTGCAGAAACTGGGATTTACCCTGGAACTGTCAAGCTGCTGGCATAGCCGTTTTACCATCCGTGCCACACCGCCCACACAGTTTTTACAAAAACTAAGACTTTGTCAAACAATAATGTAGAAGATTTCTCCTTGTGGGTTCTTTTTTGGACCAATATAAAGGCTGTTGAGCCCGGCTGTCAGGTTTTACAAGTCTTTTATTTTTGCTCTTTCGTGCAAATGTCGTTGTGCTCGTGCTTCCCCTGGTTCGTCCGTCTGTCAGCGCTCTCTCCCCTCCCTCTCATGGTCTCTGACGCTGCTAATAAAGAGACAGGTGATTAGATAACTCGTTGCAGCTGAGATATCTCCTCACCTGTCAGTTGCCTCACAGCCGGCTCTTGTGCATGCCCTGCCCAAAGGGGATGCGTGGACCACGCCCCTTCCACAAATAATAATGTCCAACGTGTATATTACTTTGTTTATTTAGGTGGAGGGAAAAACAAAAACATGTACAGCTGTCCAAATAAAAAAATTAAGGAAATATTGTATGAAAAACAATACAATAAAATGTACTACTAACAACCACAGTAGTTTAATAAAGTAATGTAATGATAATGTACAGCATTTACCTTGGAGAGTGGACTTTTACGGTATCTCCTTGCAGCTCCTTCTACGTCAGTCAAGCACATGTTGCACATGGACGGAAATCAATCCAGGCGTGCAGGTTTCTAAAAAAAATGTTTTCTTCTTAAGGGCAACACTTCGCAACAGCGACTATTACAGCATGTGACAACATAGATTGCACATTGTGAACTGAATATTGCAAAACCCCTGTTCCGGGTTAAAAGGACCGCATAGGTCTCTCAGGTGCCTTTTTAAAGTTCATCAAACCATTTTAAATCACTAGTCTTTGATATATCTCAGTAATATTTTTACATAAACAGTAAATTTGATCAACAATTGCACAAAAATAAACATGGTTTAACGGTACAGTGGAGAAGGAGACGGCACTGAGACAGGGGCTTCGCTTAGCCTTAGGCGTGTTTATTAGTACAAGAGTATGACGTGTGAAACTAACGAAAATGTGTGGTGTGCGACTGACTGGAGAATGTGACCGGCAAGTGTTGGGGGTGTGTGTTGTGGAAGTCCAGAGAGGGCAAGGCAGGCTCAGAAGTCCGTGGGCAGGCAAGAGGTCGAGATCTGGGAAGGCAGCAAGAAGTCCAGGGCGAATCCAGGGAGCCGAGACACACTTCTCGAATCCAGGGAACAGAGAGAAGCTGCGGGGTGACGGAACAGGACAAAACACAATGAGCACAGAGGACGGGAAACACAGAGAGCAAATAGGCACATAGAAGGAGAGCTAGAAATGTGTGGGCTTATTGTACAATTATAAGTAGCTACATTCTGGGACTGAAACCCAGGACGCGTTGGTCTAAATCAGGGGTCGGGAACCTTTTTGGCTGACAGAGCCATTCAAGCCAAATATTTTAAAAAGTATTTCCGTGAGAGCCATATAATATTTTTTTTAAGACTGAATACAACTAAATGCGTGCATTTTTAAGTAAGATCAACATTTTTAGAGTATAATAAGTCTCTTATTATTCTTAATGACATTGTTATTCCGAAGCTACCCAACAATAAATAAAATACTTCTTACCATTAATGCGACTTCTTGAACAGGTGCGGTAGGAATCGGATGGATGGATTAAAATGCATGAGAACTTTTATATTTTGAACGTTATTTTTGACACTGTGATTACCAGCGGAATTATTCATTCCTTACTGTGTTATGCAATGTCAGCTAAGATTTATCTGAGAGCCAGGTGCAGTCATCAAAAGAGCCACATCTGGCTCTAGAGCCATAGGTTCCCTACCTCTGGTCTAAGTAGTGTGTGGCGTCGTCAGTGTCAGGTGCGTTAATTGCAGAGTGAGCGCAGGAGAGGAACGCCCGTGGGCGTGTCCAGAGGTGCACTCAGAGGAGTGCACTGAAGACTGAGCGGCGGCGGGTGCTTGAGCCGTGACACACGGCACAGAGCATTTATATTTTCTATTAAATAACAAACCCCTTGTTGTCCATTAACACTCATCATCATCGGCGGTCACTCGAAGCGAGTATGACGATCCTCCTGGTAGGGGAGTATCCTTTTTCCTTAAGGAACTCTCCTGAAGGAATCAATAAAGTACTATCTATCTATCTATCTTTATGGAGGATGCCTGTGCGTGACTTTGTTTAACGTGGGGAGACTTGTGCACAGACAGTGACCACACGATCCTTGACAGATCCGGGTCAGGGTCCAGTGGCATGGAGTCCAAGACGACTGGGGACCCTTTTCTGCTGCAGACTTCATCCGCCATCCCTGCCGTTAGAACGCTCCACAGGGTTAGCAATCATCCTCTGCCTGTTCCACCGTTGAGGTCTTGGGTTTTTATTTCCCCATAACTGGGCCCACATGGATGTGGGGGTGCCTTCTTCCGCTATCGCAGCCGCTGTGGTAGTTCTTACATCTACAATCATCCGCCGGCTCCACCGTTGAGGTCTTCACCATATCCATGGCTAGGGGGCAGTCACTGTTAAGGGCCACCTGGGGTAACAGCAGTAAAGGGGTTAACCTCCTAGTGGCCCTAAACCCCACAGAGGAGCCTCCACTGCCGGATGCACTTTAACGTCATGCCCAGGACACGTCCATCAACACTATTACTATGGGTCTCACACACACTCTCAACAGCTTCTCCATATTTTCATGGCTAAATATCTGCCGTTTATATATTATCTTAACATTCCTGCTCGAAGTTGTTTTGCCAATTTGGCCACTCTGTCTGTCTTTTCTTAACTAAAAAAATATCCACTTGTTCTTCTCAGCACTGTCCTTCAAACCTGCTTATCGCTCTCATGCTTGAAAAAACAAAGTTATGTCGAGCTCTCATTATAGGCTAATGTTTTGTTCGGATCTTACGGGGGTTCACTGTGACATTTACGGCGCCGACTAATGGCGGGGATGCATGTAACTCACATTTTTGCTTGCAATTTAAAGCATAACAATTAGCCGTGGGACAGCTCTTATCTGAAAACACTCTTAAATTGATAAGCTTGTCGCGAGGGTCATCGCTCTCACGTCACACATTGTGTTAAAGTTAAAGTCCCAACGAGAGTCACACACACACACACTAAGTGTGGTGAAATTATCCTCCGCATTTGACCCATCCCCTTGTTCCACCCCCTGGGAGGTGAGGGGAGCAGTGAGCAGTAGCGGTGGCCATGCCCGGGAATCATTTTTGGTGATTTAAACCCCAATTCCAACCTTTGATGCTGAGTGCTAAGCAGGGAGACAATGGGTCCCATTTTTATAGTCTTTGTTATGACTCGGCCGGAGTTTGAACTCACGACCTTCCGGACACTCTAACCACAAGGCCACTGAGCAGGTGTCAGGGTCGCCATCACTTTTCTTTGCTTTCCTCACGCTCATTCAGTCACCAGTCAGGGCACATTCATGGCCGCAAAGACAGTCGGAAATTAAAGGACTCCCTCTGTTAAAAACAAAAAACAAAAAAAAAACTCCTTAGAAAAGAGTCAAACATGGATGCTAAAGAGCAACCACATCTAACCAAACTATAAGTGTGGTATCTTCAGTTGACACTTCTCTTGTAATTTGATTTTTTGTTTCCTGCTAACAGATAGAGACCAGCGAGGCCGTGGAGCAAGAGGAAGTTAAGAGCGAAGAATTCAACATCATCCCACCGTATTCAGAGAAAGACTCCGACATTGAGTCGAGGGCCACAGAGAGGCAGCAAGGATCTGCCGGCCGAGCGGCGCCCTTCTTCCCTCTATTGCTTCTGTCCACACTCATCCTGGACTTGGACTGCCGGAGCTATTAAAGCCTCCATCTTCTGCTCACGCTCTCCTCTCATTTCCACGTTCAAAAACCATGTCAAGCCTGTGAGGGAAGTTGTGACGAAGCAGCGGCTTTCGTTTAAAAGACTCCTTAAGAGTTAAAAGATATCATTCGTGCGGCAGTATCAGTGTCTTTAGCTCCAGAGCAGATAGAGGAGTGCATGACTGAACTGAGAAGTGCTGCTGGGGCAAGTAGTCCATCCAGAGCCTGCTTCACACTCTAAAGTACATCCTCTCTTTTTAACAAGAAGCACATTGCCAAAGGCCACACTCACTGTACGTGATCTCCCTACCCACGGTAAAAAAAAAAGCTTTGGTCCAGTGCAACCAAGCCACAGTACGCCGTCTGATTCCTTTTTCATGACTCATCCCTTACTCCCTCCACCCTCCGGCTTTCCCTCTCCCTCCATCATCCCATGCTGTACAAAGACGGTCTGCTGAATGAGTTCATCATTAATGGGAAGTCCACCTCATGCCACTCCACAACTCTGTTTGAAGAACAAAGGTAGAGGTCTCACTCTGTCCTAAAACGTACTTATTATTAAGCGCATTAGGATCCGTCCTGGTTGTTGAATTAAATCGATAGCGACTGGACTATTTAGGTTGTGTTATAAGACGTTTTACCTCTTCATCAGTTCATGCTCAAATACTTGATAGGCCAGCTCTAATCTGAGGGCATGGTGTAGGGATCCAGAGTATTTTTCCCTTTAACGGTTGTTAATAATAATAATGGATTAGATTTCTATCGCGCTTTTCTATTTTTTAGATACTCAAAGCGCTCACAGAGAAGTGGGAACCCATCATTCATTCACACCTGGTGGTGGTAAGCTACATCTGTAGCCACAGCTGCCCTGGGGTAGACTGACGGAAGCGTGGCTACCAGCTTGCGCCTACGGCCCCTCCGACCACCACCAATAATTCATTCATCATTCATTCACCAGCGTGAGCGGCACCGGGGGCCACGGGTGAAGTGTCCTGCCCAAGGACACCACAGCAGCGATTTTTTGGATGTCAATAGGTGGGAAGCAAACCTGCAACCCTCAGGTTTCTGGCACGGCCGCTCTACCCACTACGCCATGCCGCCCCATTGTTAAGATAAACTCCACGGTTTCTTAGCGACTGTGGTTCTGTAGCACAACGGAGTGAAACCACTCCCCTTGGGGTGGTAAATACTTTGGATCCATCACCATGCCCTAAGACCTGAGATAAGAGGTGAAATGTCCTCTGAAGTGAGGTATACACATAAAGACTATTGAGCTTTTTTTTTGTCCCCATTTATCTCCTTCTGACTATAAGCTACTAGTTTTTTTCCTAAACATTGAACGCTGTGGTTTGAATAACGGTGCGGTTTATTGATAGATGTTTCTTTGCCGATGACCATAATGCAAATTCTGTAGTTTTCAAAGAAAAACATGCAACTACACTGAAAAGGTGTGTTATTGTTTGTGCTACGGTGCCATCCTGTGGACAAGATCACTCACTGCAGGTGCTGCAGTGCGATCCTGTTTAGAGCTTTCAACCGGAAGTACAAGTGCCATTCCGTCTTTAGGTTGTCCATAGCGTTGCTTATCGAAAGGATTCTTAATTCATCACTCCAAGCAACGTTTGTAGGTTTCATATTACAACTAAAACTATTCATATTTACTACACCATCCCATGTGTGACGTCTGTAGGAGTGATTTCATGCATATTTGTACGTTCTATCGTAATGTAATGAAGCTAGCGTGGTTAGCATGAACTAATGTGCTAACATGTTTACAAGTGTCTGTGTTAGTATTATTAACTTACAATGGCATTCTTTTTGTATTGTTTCAATTTCATAAATTCACCAAAACGTCACCGTGGAGTTACGAGTCTGTTGAGCTGATTGGAGAGCTAGCCTCAGCAGCTAGTGGGTCCATGACGATGGTGTCTGTTTGGTTTGATCAACCGTTTTACTGCTGTGTTACAGGCACAGTTTGGAAACAATTAAGGTATGTAAATAAACATTTACAAAATCTTTCTGTGTAAATGACTCATTTCACAATGTATATATCTGCAGTTTATAGTCCTGTGCGGAGAATATTTGAAAATATATTTATTTGCGATCTATAGTACGGAAAATACAGATTTATTATTCATCCTACTATATTCAAATTTTGCTAAACTTCTCCCCAGTTTTCATTCGATCGGAACGGTTCGAGTATCGGAACGGTTCGAGTATCGGAACGGTTCGAGTATCGACATGTCCGACTCGGTCAGGCCACCCGTGCTACCTTTTTATTTTTTCCAGATTACCAGGAATTCTAGCTTTTAAACACCACTGGTTTTGCCTTTCTTCCACCCACAACGGGGAAATTTCTTTGTTGCAGTGAAAGTTTTTACATAAAGTAACAGAAGTAAAGCGTAATGAAAAACTAAAAAAAATAGTAACAAATGGTACATACTGCTCACTAATATGTATAGATAGAGGATAAAAAAAAAAAAACACTAAAAAACACTAACATCGGTATTTCACACCAAGAAAAAAAACACAGTAATTACATAGGTCTAATGGCTGTGAGTAGAAAGGACCTGTGATAGCTCTCCTTCTTGCACCGTAGATGTAACAGTCTAATGCTGAAGGAGCTACTCAGGACCTCACACAGTGGGGTGAGAAGGATTGGACATTGTGGATGTAAACTTGGTCAGCTTTCTTCTGTCAGCCACCTCCTCAATGCTGTCTAGTGGGCAGCCTAGGACGGTGTCGAATCTCTTAATCAGTTTATTAAGTCCGTTCCTGTCTCTGACCATGCTGCCCCCAACCCCAGATGGCATAAAACACTGCAGAAGCCACCACAATGTCGATTCATTTATTTCAACCGTTCCACCATCAGAGCGTTCCTCTAAGTCAGGATGCTTAAGCCACTCATTTTTTTTTGTCAGAATAATTATCGGTTATCCCACTATTCCCGTTTTTATGTGACACCTGCTCTCTATCAATCAATCAATCAATGTTTTTTATATAGCCCTAAATCACAAGTGTCTCAAAGGGCTGCACAAGCCACAACAACATCCTAGGTTCAGATCTCACATCAGGGTAAGGTAAAACTCAACCCAGTGTGATCACCCCCCCCCCCCCCCCCCCCACTCCCCTTAGGGCGACCCGGTGCAATGGATGTCGAGTGGATCTAGGATAATATTGAGAAAGTCCAGTCCATAGTGGATCTAACATAATAGTGAGAGTCCAGTCCATAGTGGGGCCAGCAGGAGACCATCCCGAGCGGAGACAGGTCAGCAGCGCAGAGATGTCCCAATCGATGCACAGGCGAGGGGTCCACCCCGGGTCCCAACTCTGGACAGCCAGCACTTCATCCGTTGCCACCGAACCTGTGCCCCCCCCCCACGAGGGAGAGGGGGGCAGAGCAGAAAATAAAAGAAACGGCAGATCAACTGGTCTAAAAGGGGAGTCTATTTAAAGGCTAGAGTACACAAATGAGTTTTAAGACGGGACTTAAATGCTTCTACTGAGGTAGCATCTCAAACTGTTACCGGGAGGGCCTTACAGAGTACTGGAGCCCGAATGTAAAATGCTCTATAGCCCGCAAACTTTTTTGGGGCTCTGGGAATCACTAATAAGCCTGAGTTCTATGAACGCAGATTTCTTGCTGGGACATATGGTACAAAACAATCAGCAAGATAGGCTGGAGCTACACCATGTAGTATTTTGTACAAACCCCTTTTCGATATGAGTTGGGAAACTGTGTTAGATGTAAATATAAACCGAATACAATGATTTGCAAATCCTTTTCAACCCATATTCAATTGAATGCATTACAAAGACAACATGTTTGATGTTCAAACCCATAAACTTAATTTTTTTTTTTGCAAATTATAATTACCGGTAACTTAGAATTTCATGGCTGCAACACGGGCCAAAGTAGTTGGGAAAGGGCATGTTCACCACTGTGTTACATAACTTTTTCTTTTAAAAAACACTCAATAAACGTTTGGGAACTGAGGAAACTAATTGTTGAAGCTTTGAAAGTGGAATTCTTTCCCATTCTTGTTTTATGTAGAGCTTCAGTCGTTCAACGGTCCGGGGTCTCCGCTGTCGTATTTTACGCTTCATAATGCGCCACACATTTTCGATGGGAGACAGTCTGGGCTGCAGGCGGGCCAGGAAAGTACCCACACTCTTTTACTACAAACCACGCTGTTTTTAACATGTGTCTTGGCATTGTCTTGCTGAAATAAGCAGGGGCGTCCATGATAACGTTGCTTGGATGACAACATACAGTATGTTGCTCCAAAACCTGTATGGAACATTCAGCATTAATGGTGCCTTCACAGATGTGTAAGTTACCCATGCCTTGGCCACTAATACACCCCCATACCATCACAGATGCTGGCTTTTTAACTTCGCGCCTATAACAATCCGGATGGTTATTTTCCTCTTTGTCCACAGTTTGTAAATATAATTTGAAATGTGGACCCGTCAGACCACAGAACACCTTTCCACTTTGCATCAGTCCATCTTAGATGAGTTTGGGCCCAACAAAGCCAGCGGCGTTCCTTGGTGTTGTTGATAAATGGGTTTTGCTTTGCATAGCAGAGTTTTAACTTGCACTTACAGATGTAGCAACCAACTGTAGTTACTGACAGTGGTTTTATGAAATGTTCCTGAGCCCATGTGGTGATGTCCTTTACACACTGATGTCAATTTTTGATGCAGTACCGCCTGAGGGATCAACGGTCCGTAATATCATCGCTTACGTGCAGTGATTTCTCCAGATTCTCTGAACTTTTTGAGGATTTTACGGACCGTAGATGGTAAAATCCCTAAATTCCTCGCAATAGCTCGTTGAGAAATGTTGTTCTAAAACTGTTTGACAATTTGCTTACAAACTGGTGACCTTTGTCCCATCCTTGTTTGTGAATTACTTAACATTTCATGGAAGCTCCTTTTATACCCAATCATGGCACCCACCTGTTCCCAATTAGCCTGCACAGCTGTGGGATGTTCCAAAATAATTGTTTGGTGATAATTTTTCAACTTTATCAGTATTTATTGCCACCTTTCCCAACTTCTTTGTCTCGTTTTGCTGGAATCAAATTAATAATTATTTTAAAAAAAAAATGTTTATCAATTTGAATATCAAATATCTTGTCTTTGTACCATATTCAACTGAATATGGGTTGAAAATGATTTGCAAATAATTGTATTCCATTTATATTTACATCTAACACAATTTCCCAACTCATATGGAAACAGGGTTTGTACGTAAGTAGTAAAACCTTAAAGTCGCATCTTAAGTGCACAGGAAGCCAGTGCAGGTGAGCCAGTATAGATGTAATATGATCAAACTTTCTTGTTATTGTCAAAAGTCTAGCAGTCGCATTTTGTACCAACTGTGATCTTTTAATGCTTGACGTAGGTAGACCCGAAAATAATACGTTAGAGTAATCGAGACGTAATGAACGCATGAATAATGATCTCAGCGTCGCTGGTGATGCACCAGCCAAGGGGTTAGTGCATCTGCCTCACAATACGAAGGTCCTGAGTAGTCTGGGGTTCAATCCCGGCTCGGGATATTTCTGTGTGGAGTTTGCATGTCCTCTCCGTGAATGCGTGGGTTCCCTCCGGGTACTCCGGCTTCCTCCCACTTCCAAAAACATGCACCTGGGGATAGGTTGATTGGCAACACTAAATTGGCCCTAGTGTGTGAATGTGAGTGTGAATGTTGTCTATCTGTGTGGGCCCCGCGATAAGGTGGCGACTTGTCCAGGGTTTACCCCGCCTTCCGCCCGATTCTAGCTGAGATAGGCACCAGCGCCCCCCGTGACCTCAAAGGGAATAAGCGGTAGAAAATGGATGGACGGATATACGGAGATGAAAGAAGGCTGTTTTAATAACATTCTTGATGTGTGACTCAAACAAGAGAGTTGGGTCGAAGATAAAACAAAATTCTTTACAGAGTCGCCTTGTGTAATTGTTTGGTTGTCAAATGTTAAGGTGATTTTAATGAATAGGTGTCGGTGTCTAGCAGGACCGATAATCAGCATTTTCGTTTTATTAGCGTTGAGTTGCAAAAAGCTCTCTAATAAAAGTTGTTACCACATTTCTCGACCGATTCACAAAATCCGAAGGCTCACCCACTCAGTTCACTCAGGACAACTTTGGTATGTTTCATATTCCACAAAGTCCCACTTTTCCTAACTTTTCCAAATCCATCCATCCATCCATCATCTTCCGCTTATCCGAGGTCGGGTCGCGGGGGCAGCAGCCTAAGCAGGGAAGCCCAGACTTCCCTCTCTCCAGCCACTTCGTCTAGCTCTTCCCGGGGGATCCCGAGGCGTTTCCAGGCCAGCCGGGAGACATAGTCTTCCCAACGTGTCCTGGGTCTTCCCCGTGGCCTCCTACCAGCTGGACGTGCCCTAAATACCTCCCTAGAGAGGCGTTCGGGTGGCATCCTGACCAGATGCCCGAACCACCTCATCTGGCTCCTCTTGATGTGGAGGAGCTGCGGCTTTACATTGAGCTCCTCCCATATGGCAGAGCTTCTCACCCTATCTCTGAGGGAGAGCCCCGCCACCCGGCGGAGGAAACTCATTTTGGCCGTTTGTACCCGTGATCTTATCCTTTCGGTCATGACCCAAAGCTCATGACCATAGGTGAGGATGGGAACGTAGATCGACCGGTAAATTGAGAGCTTTGCCTTCCGGCTCAGCTCTTTCTTCACCACAACGGATCGATACAACGTCCGCATTACTGAAGACGCCGCACCGATCCGCCTGTCGATCTCACGATCCACTCTTCCCCCACTCGTGAACATGACTCCTAGGTACTTGAACTCCTCCACTTGGGGCAGGGTCTCCTCCCCAACCCGGAGATGGCACTCCACCCTTTTCCGGGCGAGAACCATGGACTCGGACTTGGAGGTGCTGATTCTCATTCCGGTCGCTTCACACTCGGCTGCGAACCGATCCAGTGAGAGCTGAAGATCCCGGCCAGATGAAGCCATCATGACTACATCATCTGCAAAAAGCAAAGACCTAATCCCGTGGCCACCAAACCGGATCCCCTCAACGCCTTGGCTGCGCCTAGAAATTCTGTCCATAAAAGTTATGAACAGAATCGGTGACAAAGGACAGCCTTGGCGGAGTCTTACCCTCACTGGAAACGTGTCCGACTTACTGCCAGCAATGCAGACCAAGCTCTGACACTGGTCATACAGGGAGCGGACTGCCACAATAAGACAGTCCAGTACCCCATACTCTCTGAGCACTCCCCACAGGACTTCCCGAGGGACACGGTCGAATGCCTTCTCGAAGTCCACAAAGCACATGTAGACTGGTTGGGCAAACTCCCATGCACCCTCAAGAACCCTGCCGAGAGTATAGAGCTGGTCCACAGTTCCACGACCAGGACGAAAACCACACTGTTCCTCCTGAATCCGAGGTTCGACTATCCAGCGAAGCCTCCTCTCCAGTACACCTGAATAAACCTTACCGGGAAGGCTGAGGAGTGTGATCCCACGATAGTTGGAACACACCCTCCGGTCCCCCTTCTTAAAGAGAGGGACCACCAGTCTACCAATCCAAAGGTACCGCCCCCGATGTCCACTCGATGCTGCAGAGTCTTGTCAACCAAGACAGCCCCACAGCATCCAGAGCCTTAAGGAACTCCGGGCGGGTCTCATCCACCCCCGGGGCCTTGCCACCGAGGAGCTTTTTAACTACCTCAGCAACCTCAGCCCCAGAAATAGGAGAGCCCACCACAGAATCCCCAGGCACCGCTTCCTCAGAGGAAGACGTGTTGGGGGGATTGAGGAGGTCTTCGAAGTATTCCCTCCACCGATCCACAACATCCGCAGTCGAAATCAGCAGAACACCATCCGCACCATACACGGTGTTGATAGTGCACTGCTTCCCCTTCCTGAGGTGGCGTATGGTGGTCCAGAATCGCTTCGAAGCCGTCCAGAAGTCGTTTTCCATGGCTTCCCCGAACTCTTCCCATGTCCGAGTTTTTGCCTCCACGACCGCTAAAGCTGCACACCGCTTGGCCCGTCGGTACCCGTCCACTGCCTCCGGAGTCCTATGAGCCAAAAGAACCCGATAGGACTCCTTCTTCAGCTTGACAGCATCCCTCACTGCTGGTGTCCACCAACGGGTTCTGGGATTACCGCCACGACAGGCACCAACAACCGTGCGGCCACAGCTCCAATCAGCCGCCTCGACAATAGAGGTTCGGAACATGGTCCACTCGGACTCAATGTCCCGCACCTCCCTCGTGACATGTTCAAAGTTTTTCCGGAGGTGTGAATTGAAACTATCTCTGACAGGAGACTCTGCCAGACGTTCCCAGCAGACCCTCACAATGCGCTTGGGCCTGCCAGGTCTGTCCGGCATCCTCCCCCACCATCGCAGCCAACTAACCACCAGGTGGAGATCGGTAGAAAGCTCCGCCCCTCTCTTCACCCGAGTGTCCAGAACATGAGGCCGCAAATCCGATGACACAACTACAAAGTCGATCATGGAACTGCGGCCTAGGGTGTCCTGGTGCCAAGTGCACATATGGACACCCTTATGTTTGAACATGGTGTTTGTTATGGACAATCCGTGACGAGCACAAAAGTCCAATAACAAAACACCACTCGGGTTTAAATCCGGGCGACCATTATTCCCGATCACGCCTCTCCAGGTTTCACTGTCGTTGCCAACATGAGCGTTGAAGTCCCCCAGTAGGACAAGGGAATCACCCGGGGGAGCACTTTCCAGTACTCCCTCTAGTGTACCCAAAAAGGGTGGGTATTCTGAACTTCTGTTTGGTGCGTAAGCACAAACAACAGTCAGGACCCGTCCCCCCACACGAAGGCGAAGGGAAGCTACCCTCTCGTCCACTGGGTTGAACTCAAACGTGCAGGCTTTGAACCAGGGGGCAACGATAATTGCCACCCCAGCCCGTCGCCTCTCACTGCCGGCAACGCCAGAGTGAAAGAGGGTCCCGTCCCTCTCGAGAGAACTCGTTCCAGAGCCCTTGCTGTGCGTCGAGGTGAGTCCGACTATATCCAGCCGGAACTTCTCTACCTCGCGGACTACCTCAGGCTCCTTCCCCCCCAGTGAGGTGACGTTCCACGTCCCAAGAGCTAGCTTCTGTAGCCGAGGATCGGACCGCCAAGTGCCCTGCCTTCGGCTGCCACCCAGCTCACAGTGCACCCGACCTCTATGGCTCCTCCCATGAGTGGTGAGCCCATTGGAGGGATGACCCACATTGCCTCTTCGAGCTGTGCCCGGCCGGGCCACCAGGCGCTCGCCATCGTGCCCCAACTCCGGGCCTGGCTCCAGAGCGGGGCCCCGGTGACCCGCGTCCGGGCAAGGGAAATCTGAGTTCATTTTGTTGTAATTCCATAGAAGTCTTTGAGCTGCTCTTTGTCTGATCACTCACCTAGGACCTGTTTGTCTTGGGAGACCCTACCAGGGGGCATGAACGCCCCCAGACAACATAGCTCCTAGGATCATTGGGACACGCAAACTCCTCTACCACGGTAAGGTAGCAGCTCAGAGAGGAGAACTTTTCCAAATTTCCATGAAATTCCCATTCACATAAATAGGTTTGGCAGTGTTTTGCAACTCCAACATTTCTTACTGGATTCGAACCATTTCCACCATCCACACCCGCCATTCTTCTTGGAAATTCAAGGCATTGTGTTTTTTGGTTCCGAAATTTCCCAGCTTTCCTTGAATTATCAGGAACTTTTCCCCCTTAAAAATGCACGAGCAATATACAAACATCTTTATATCCCCCATTTCGCTTGCAATTCCAATCGTTCCACCATCCACACCCCTACCAAGGACATTCAAATATTCAGTTCCACTCACGCATATCGGCGGTTTGCACCTTTCCGCGGCTTGTCCTATATGAATATCCTGTGGTCTGAGGGGAGTTAGAGTGAATTAGTCCCGATAATTAGCACCGAAACGGGTCGTGCTGTAAAGTTCAATACATACGACCAAAATTTTTCATGTCTGTGGGGAAAGTTGATATTTCCCAAATCATCGCGCAATCATTTCTCATATTTATTAAGCTCGGTTGATATTTATAAAGTCTGCGTTTACCATCATTTGCTACTGTCCCACACTGTATCCTATTCCATGTTTCTTATTTTTGTATCACGGTTGTTGCTGTGGTGGTTGCTACAGGTATGTTTCTTCTTCTACGATTTTGTTAGATCACGCCAGATTTCGTGCTCGAGTATTATAGTTTGGATTCTTACAAGTGTGATTTGCTATTTTGAAAAAATCGTAGCACACCACACACTGCTAAACGCTTCATTAGTTTGTTGTTATGTGTCGGTAACATAAACAATCTATTCATATTTAGAACATCTTTATGTATGTATCACACTTTAGACAACCTGGAGAGTCCAGTTGCGATCAATTCAATACCCTGAGAAAGTAAGCTTCTTAGTGGGATGTGTTTGGTTTTAGGTAGGTTCTGCTATTGCATTCTCCAAACCGGTAACTTATTTTAGTCCTGGAAAATAAACACATTGGTACGTAAGACCCATATAAATTCAAACCAAATTGTTGTAGGAGGCTGTTAGACCTCCGATTTTGAAAGACTATTCAAATACTAGTGAATGAAAATACAATAGAATTATTCTTTATAAAAAATACCATAATCAAACCTCTAAATCAGGGGGTTTCTTTTACCATTAATGGCCACACACAGAATAATTTAAGACTGCAGGGGTCATTTTTATATGTTTCATTTTTAAAACGAATACAGTATATAGATTATTAGTAAATTTTGGGGCTCCCCTCGAGTTTTGTCTCGGGTACACGAAAAGGTCTCAGTCATAAAAATGTTAAAAAAGAAAGTCTTATTAATTTTTGTTCAACACTTAAAATTTTTTTAGATGAACTTCAGATCTACATGTTGATATACAGTTTATTTTTTTTTTTGTTACAGAAAGCCCGTTTTCAATGGCAAAAAACACAAAGTGAGCAACATTTTTCCACACAAAATTTTCAAAATGGAATATTTGATGTGAAGGAATTGGAACCTTAAATAGATTAATAATTCAGCATTTATTTTGATTCCCTATTATTTTTTTGAGCAACGACAGTTGAAAAAAAAAATCCCACTAAAATGATTGGGACTATAAAGGGCTCCACTCATAAAAGTGTTAAATATATTCATACATTGTTATTATTATTTTTTTTTACTTTCAACGCCTAATGTCTGTAGGTTTTTCTTGTTTTTATGGAGTTTCTTGGCAAACACACCAAATATGCAAATTTTTCCCCAAAAAAATATTTCAAATTGATATTTAATGTGGTAAATGGAGCTTTGAATAGGTCAATAATTCATAACAACATTGATTTTTGATTCATTATTATTTTTTGAGCAATGACAGTTTTAAAGACAAAAAAACAGCCTACTTTATGTTATTAGTCAACATTGCAAGTTTTTCTCGTTACATTTCCCCTCTATGCTCTTTTGTTACTCATTTTAATATCTATAGAAATGAACTGCGGTCTGCAAATGGGCCCCGGGCCACACTTTGGACATCCCTGCTCTAAATACTGCACTTGGTAACATTTTAACATAAATTATCGTAGCATTCTTCGATGCAGATACTCTTCACTCGTACTGTGCTGCGCTGTGCCTCAGCACATTTTGCACACCATCACTTTATGACACAACCCTGCATTATTGCCACTATTTCGAGTTGTCTTTCTGTTATGCAAGATGGTGGTTGTCCTCGCGCATGAGCAAGCCCACTTCTTCCTTTAATGCTAAGGTCAAATATACTTGAGTGCAGAGCTCGGAAGTCTGACAACAAAGTTCAGTTCAGTTCGGTGGATTTATTTAAATAGCACATTTAAAAACAACCCCATTTGGCCAAAGTGCTGTGCAGACATAAAAAACAATTTGAAACAAAAAAGGGCACGCAATGTCACATTTACATTATAATGAATAAAATATAATAGTGAAATATACCTTAAAAGAAGTGCAGAATATATCACCTAAAATATTCAAATGTAATAAATAAATACAAAATGTATAAAACAAGAAACATGAACGCCAGGGAGTAAAAATATGTTTTTAACCTAGATTTAAATTGGCTCAGAGACTGGGAGGATGTAATAGATAGTGGAAGGTTGCTCCTATGTCTGGGACCTGTCACTGAGAAGGCTCTATCCTCTCTGGTTTTAAGTCTGGTTTTTGGGACAGCCGGGAGGAGCTGGTCTGAAGACCTCCGGGTCCTGCTGGGACAATAAGGCTGCAGCAGCTCAATAAGATAGGACTTGCTTGGTGTAAGCATTTAAAAACAATAAGTAAAATGTTAAAATTAACTCTAAAAGTGACAGGGAGTCAATGAAGGGAAGCCAGTACAAGGGTTAAGTGCTCACGGTGTTTGGTTTTTTAGTTAAAAGACGAGCAGCAGAGTTTTGCAAGCGCTGCAAACAAAGACTTAAGGGTAACTGAGTATCATTTTAAATGTGTTGCAATTACAAGCCCTGCTTGGCGTGCATATACTGAGCTTTAACCAAGTTTGGTAAGACTTTTGTGACAAACTATGTTTACAAATGAAGGTGTTTTGGAGAACAAACAATTTGAATGTTTCTGTGAAAGAACAAAGGCGATCTATATTGACTGAAAAGGAAGGTTGAAAGCAATTATTATTTATCCACGCATCGAACCATTTTCTACCGCTTGTCCCTTTTGGGGTCGCGGTGGGTGCTGGAGCCTATCTCAGCTGCATTCGGGCGGAAGGTGGTGTACACCCTGGACAAGTCGCCACCTCATCACAGGGCCAGCACAGATAGATAGACAACATTCACTCTCACACTCACACACTAGAACATATTTAGTGTTGCCAATCAAGCCAATCAAGTCGCTCAGTGTTTATTTTTAATTGGAGGTATCTATAGTAATTTGTAACTTCCTTCAGCACTGTAAACAAGTCTCCTGTTAGAATCTAGTCCTATTAACCTTAGATTAGAGCAGGGGTCACCAACCTTTTTGAAAGCAAGAGCTACTTCTTGGGTACTGATTAATGCGAAGGGCTACCAGTTTGATACACACTTAAAACAATTGCCAGAAATAGCCAATTTGCTCAATTTACCTTTAATAAATAAATGAATATATATATATATATATATATATATATATATATATATATATATATATATATATATATATATATATATATAAATGGGTATTTCTGTCTGTCATTCCGTTGTACATTTTTTTCATTTTACGGAAGGTTTTTTGTAGAGAATAAATGATGAAAAAAAACACTTAATTGAACGGTTTAAAAGAGGAGAAAACAGGAAAAAATGAAAATTTAATTTCCAAACACAGCTTATCTTCAATTTCTACTCTTTAAAACTCAGAATTCAACCGAAAAAAAGAAGAGAAAAACTAGCTAATTCGAATCTCAAAAGAATTTGAAATAAGATTTAAATTTGGTTCTAAATATTTTCTAGATTTGCCAGAACAATTTTTTTGAATTTTAATCGTAATAAGATTGAAGAAATATTTCACAAATATTCTTCGTCGAAAATACAGAAGCTAAAATGAAGAATTACATTAAAATGTATTTATTATTCTATTAAAAAAAAAAATTACTTGAACATTGATTTAAATTGTCAGGAAAGAAGAGGAAGGAATTTAAAAGGTAAAAAGGTATGTGTTTAAAAATCCTAAAATCATTTTTAAGGTTGTATTTTTTTTCTAAAATTGTCTTTTTGAAATTTGTAAGAAGCAAAGTAAAAAAATAAATGAATTTATTTAAACAAGTGAAGACCAAGTTTTTAAAATATTTTCTTGGATTTTCAAATTTTATTTGAGTTTTGTCTCTCTTAGAATTAAAAATGTCGAGCAAAGCGAGACCAGCTTGCTAGTAAATAAATACAATTGAAAAAATAAAGGCAGCTCACTGGTAAGTGCTGCCATTTAGCTATTTTTAGAACAGGCCAGCGGGCTACTCATCTGGTCCTTACGGTGGTGACCCCTGGATTAGAGCATACCACGCTTGACTCTCAGAGCAGGGACGGACGGCTGCAGGGTTTTTTTTTTTAGATAATAAACTTTCATGACTTAAATTCTAACTTCCATCCATCCATTTTTCTACCGCTTATTCCCTTTAGGGTCGCGGAGGGCGCTGGTGCTTATCCCAACTATAATCGGGCGGTTGTTATAGAGCGGTTTTAAAGGAGGATAGAGATGCACTTATTTTTATACCTGTTGGGAGTGCATTCCACATTTATGTGGCATAGTAAGAGAATGAGTTAGGACCTTTGTTAGATCGGAATCTGGGTTTAACGTGGTTTGTGGAGCTCCCCCTGGTGTTGTGGTTATGACGGTCATTTACGTTGTGGGAGTAGTTTGACATGTACTTCGGTATCAGGGAGATGTAGCGGATTTTATAGACTAGGCTCAGTGCAAGTTGTTTTACTCTGTCCTCCACACTGAGCCAGCCTACTTTATAGCAGTAGGTACCAGTGAGGTGTGATCTTGGGTGGAGGTCTAGAAGTAACCTGACTAGGTTGTTCTGGGATGTTTGAAGTCTAGATTTGAGGGTTTTGGAGGTGCTGGGGTACCAGGAGGTGCATGCGTAATCGTTGAATGAGAGAACAAATTTGAACTTTACAGTTGGGATAAGAATTAAACTTTGTCGCATTAGCTCATTGTTGTCACACCTATGGATCATGTTTTGTTTTGGTCATGTTGGGTTTTGTTTTTTGGACACTTGTTTCCCGTTTTGCACTTCCTGGTTTGTTTTTGTTTCCATAGTAACTCATTAGTTTCCACCTTGTCTCCATGTCACGCCCCGGTCCTCAGCCCTTACACCTGTTTGTAATGATCACAGTTATTATTTAAGCCATTCTGTTTCTTTCTTCGTCCTGGCAACATCACCTCCTTCACGCCTTCGATGATCTGCTTCATGCCTTGCTATGCGGTTCATTTTGTCCACGTAAGTTTTTGTTGTTCATGACACAGCGAGAGTGTTTTTGTTTCATGTTTGTAGTTTGCAGCCTTTGTCCTAGTCTTTTGTTTCATAGCCCAGTGTTTTGTACTTCTGCCCTCGTGCGCGCTTTTGGTTTATTCCTGTTATGAGTAAATAAATGAAATATGTACCTACCTTCACGCCGTTTCCACTCCATTTGCTTCGCACCTCGGGAAAACAACCCACGTCCCAGTTCAAGCCTGACAATTGTAGTGCAGTATAAAAGAGCAATAAGGTGCAGATATAAATAAATAGATTACGGTACAGATGAATGTATTGCATTTTAGCATATGCATCCACGTTTATGGACGTACAGGGCTAGATCTCACTAAATCAGGCCCTTAGTTTGTCAGAAACATTCAAATTGTTTGTCCCCCAAAACATCTTAGTTGGTAAACACCATTTGCCACGAAAGTCACACCAAACTGAGTTAAAGCTCATGAATAACCTTTCCAAACTCTACTCTTGTGAAAGGGTACATGCCCACAAAGACCAAGAAAGTATGTTTTTGCTTTGCTTCTGTTTGATTATTATTTTGGGGTGGCATGGCTCGGTTGGTAGAGTGGCAGTGCCGGCAACTTGAGGGTTCCAGGTTTAATTGCCGCTTTCGCCATCCTAGTCACTTCTGTTGTGTCCTTGAGCAAGACACTTTACCCACCTGCTCCCAGTGCCACCCACACTGGTTCAAATGTAACTTATATACTGGGTTTCACTATGTAAAATCGCTTTGAGTCACTAAAGATAAGCGCTATATAAATATAATTCACTTTACTTCACTTTTAACAAGTATTTTCTCGCAATTGGTGGTCGTTCATCCATTAGTTTTGCTACTAGGCTGCTCTTTTACCAGTTTGGAAACACTCTTGCATCCTTTGCAGCCCTGGAAGGGACACCAACAGTTACACCGGAGTCTAATAAAGAGGCCTGTGGGGTACATTAGGGTAGATTAAGGGTCAGAAACAGACTCTCACTGTCACCCTCTTCCTTGCTGTGCGTGTGTGGAAGACAACAACACATTAAGTGCTCCCTGCGAGCGTCAGAAAATGAAATGGAGATGAGAGTCGGTACCACGCGGCGGATTTAACGCACAAGAGATATTATGTCTTTACAACCTTTGCCTCCTCTGGCAGTGAGCACCTCCAGTCACTTAGAATTATTCCGGGCGGGATGAGTAACGAGGGAGGGCAACGGCAATGTGATCAACCTCTGCGCTCCAAACGAGGAGGGAAGAAAAGCGACTTAAAGCAATTACGGGACAATTGGAATAAGTCGACACGCAGAGAGTGTGGAGGACGGCTCGGGGGAGGAGGGGGATAGCCAATTCACTGCTGTCATGGCCGCTCACGTTTATTTTATTTTTCTTCTTCTGTATATCCTTAGGAGATGTGTTTTAGTGGCGCTAAAATCCTCATGTAGTGCAGATGTTGCCAAATGAAGATATGGAGATAGGCACGGACACTGGAGGCTGGGAAGGCTGCTGCGCTCATTGAGCAGCACATTGAGCCCTTTTCTCTGCCTGGAATAACTTCTGCTGATGTTAATGATTTTTGTCCTATGGCTCATTTTCTTGGCAAATCATACTGTGGCAGGCTGGTAGGTAAAGGCAAGACTTTTTTTTTTTTTTTTCCATTCCTTGTTAATTTTGAGCAGGACAAAGTTGCAGCAATTGTCTTTGTTTTTTTCTTAACTACATAATCGATTATATTAAACACGTTAGACCTTTCCCGAAGATTTATCATAAAATCGAGGTCCAACAAAAAAGACTTTGCTTGTTGTAAATGTCACAGGAGCACGGCAATATATGATTGTTTGTACCCGACCCTAGGGAGGTGTTTAGGGCACGTCCAACCGGTAGGAGGCCACGGGGAAGACCCAAGACACGTTGGGAACACTATGTCTCCCGGCTGGCCTGGGAACGCTTAGGGATCCCCCGGGAAGAGCTAGACGAAGTGGCTGGGGAGAGGGAAGTCTGGGCTTCCCTGCTTAGGCTGCTGGCCCCGTGATCCGACCTCGGATAAGCAGAAGAAGATGGATGGATGGATGGATGGATGAATGGATGGGCCCTACCACTCAATCGGTGCCGTTTGCTTGTTGTAACATTCCTCATTACTTAAATTTCCTGTGGTCAGCTCCATATACACACATTTAATACTCATAAGGTGCAATCGCCAACTTTATTTCATTTTATTCAAGATTGCGAGTCTGAAAATGACTCATTTGAGTTTTTAAACATACAATTAGCACATACAGTCGATCCTCAAATTTACGGACTTAGTTGGTTCTTGAGCAAGGTTCTCAAACCGAAACATTTGCAGAGTGAAGCAGAGTTCCCCATTAGAGTCAATGTAAACATAAATAATTGTTTCAAACCTTGACAAAAGTCCCTATTTTAGTAAAGACCCGAAAACAGGGGTGTCAAACTCATTGTATATCGGGGGCCAAATGGAGAAACATCTACTCCCAAGTGGGCCGGACTGATAAGATCACGGCACGATAACTTAAAAATAAAGATTGATTTCTTTGTTTAAGAATAGAACAAGCACATTCTGAAAATGTACAAATCATAATGCTGTTGATGTTTTTTTTACACTTAAAAGTATTCTATTTTTATTTGTCGTTATTTACATTTTCTGAATAAATTATGCGATAATGTTCATCAGTCAACTCATTGGTGTTAATTTTCAGTCTATCAAGATAAAACAATTATATATAAATCAAATTACAGGGTGTTATTTATGTAGTTTGCTCATTTTCCTCGGCTGGTACATTAATATCATGTGGTTTACTTTTTTTACATATGTAGCATCATCTACCAGGATACATACAATTGTATTTGCGACATCTCGTGGACACATTTAGAACAGTAATTTCTTTCATTCAGAAATTTCGGTTCATTTTTATACTGAACAAATTCATCCCGCGGGCCGGATAAAAGCTGTTCGCGGGCGTTATGGTTGAAAACAGCTGCCCTAAAATGTGTGTGTGTGTGTATGCGTGCTCGCGTGCGTGTATATATATATATATATATATATATATATATATATATATATATATATATATATATATATATATATATATATATACACGCAGTCCTTTGAGACATTTGTGATTTGGGGCTATATAAATAAACATTGATTGATTGATTGATACTTCTGGCCTGTTGATCATGTTTAGGGTAACAGGACTGAATGAAAACCTAAGAGCAGGAAAAAGATAAAATTGCGAACATTTAGGTTTATATATATATATATATATATATATATATATATATATATATATATATATATATATGTATATATATATATATACATATATATATATATATATATATATACATATATATATATATATATATATGTTGCACTCCCTATTTCTTCTTTCAATTCATCCATCCATCCATTACCGCTTGTCCCTTTTGGGGCCGCGGGGGGTCGCTGGCTCCAATCTCAGCTGCATTCGGGCGGTAAGCGGGGTACACTCTGGATAAGTTGCCACCCAATCGCAGGGCCAACACAGATAGACAGACAACATTCACACTCACATTCTCACACTGGGGCCAATTTAGTGTTGCCAATCAACCTATCCCCAGGTGCATGTCTTTGGAAGTGCATGTTTTTACAAAATAAATACAATTGCGAACATTTGCACTTAGTCCTGTTACACTAAACATGATCAACAGGCCAAAAGTAAGTTCACTAATTTATTTTTCTATATATTTGATTACATTATATATATACTGTATATATATATATATATATATATATATATATATATATATATATATATATATATATATATATATATATAGCTGTCAAAAACAATGAGGTAACTCATTTGATTAATACGGTAAAATATTATCGCATTAAATATGCATAATTCTGACCGTAGATGCTTATTTCACTCCAAAATACTCCTTGACTGTACTTTGGATAAATATTTTTGCAAGTTTTGAACAAATAATAAAGTAAAACGTTTGAAAAAATGGTCCTGGATGACATTCTGTCAGTAAAATAAAACATTTGTGTCCAATCTTTCTTACGTTAATTTAAATGGTGCAGGCGAGAAATAACCTGTGATTAGTCTAAATATAAAAGTGTTATTAGCCTGATTGGAAATATTAAACATTTGACAGCACTTTAGAAATGTACATACATTTTGGAAGGATTTAAATTAGGAAGTATGGACCAACAACAAATGCATTTTTTTCAGTGTTTTAGGTAGATACAAATGTATATTTTAAAAATAATGTATTAAATATGCAATCACATCAATGCACAGAACACTTTACTTTCTAAAAAAAAATGTTTAAAGTTGATTTTATTATGTATCCCTACATTTTTGTTTCCTGGGTATGCAAATGACACCGATTGGGTGGAATGACCCATTTACTGTAAATATGAGTGTATTTACACTAATCACCTGAAAAGGCAACGTGGTCACCAGACTTGTTTCCATTAAGATGCTGTTTGGCTTCATGGTTACTTTTTCAAGGCCATTTTGCATTTTCAGACTTACTTGGTTGGAATTATTAGACTAAAGGGAGCTTGAAAATACACATGTAAAAGTCAGATCAGAAACTAAGCTAAATACCTTTAAACTGTAAGTTAAAAACAAACATTTTCCATTTCAGTGTTGTAGCATTAATGCTAATCATTTGGCATCTGTGTGCACTGGCCTTAATGCCTGTTTATGTATCGTCACATTTTAAAATGTGTCTTTATATTTGTAAATTCTGTAAAAAAAAAAAAAAGCTTGCATTTTTTATGTATTATTTAGTTTTAAGAAGACCATCTTTACATCCTTTTATATTGTATCTTTAAGCTCCTCTTCAGGAATGGTGTAGTTAATGTATTTCACATCTTTTCCAAAAAATATATATCAATCACCACAGAACAAGTGACCATAATGTGTAAAAAAAAGAAGAAAAAAAAAACAAGTGTAACTTTTGTGACATAGCAAAAAGGTGTGCCAGATTGTTAAACGAAAATTAAAAAAGCCACATTGGCAGTTTTCATGTTCAACAGCAAATTATTGACTGAAAATGGATTACTAGTGTGTGTAATGGATGTTTTGTTTGCATTTTTACTACAACACATACTCATACACTTGTTGCAAAAAAATATCTTAAGTCACTTTCATGGCAAATGATAATTACATCAAAACTTTCCTTGGTAAAAAAAAAAGTCTTACAGTCTATTACAGTGAGTATCCTACAAAAGAGGGTTATGTTAGCATAACTATAGAATTACTGTATATAATGTTATTAAACATGAAATATGCAGTTTTCCACACATTTAGGGTGGAACTGTACGCCAAAAACAAATCGATGATGAAGTCACACATTTGTCGTGCTCACTATCTTGAGCTAAAAGCAAATTTGGGGAAGAAAAAGGACAGGGAAAGATAGCAGGAACAGGAAAGAGAAACAATCATAAAACTATGACATACTCCGAATTAGGGTTGTATGACAAACTAATAAAGTGCCGCAGTAGTAATGAATTAAAAACGGTAAGATTGTACTTTTACAAAATACCGGTACTTTTTTTTTTTATCCGCATGCTGCCGTGCGGCACTGACGTACAAAGCGGAAGAGCATGTTGAGTGTGTCAGAGGGCACAGTCACAGAGCCCAACAACAGAAACAGCAAAGAGAGGAACAATGGTAAATACATGCAATTTTACTGGTTAATAAAGAGGGCAATATGGAGGTATTTGGGCTTCAAAACTGCTTTAAAACATGCCTCGCCAAATGCGGCATTAAAGTATTAAATTAGCACTCGGATCGACAGGTCATCATCGGCGGTCACTCGAATGAGTATGACGATCCTGCTGGTAGGGGTGTATCCCTTTATGGAGGATGCCTTTGCATGACTTAGTCTAACATGGGGAGACTGGTGCACAGACAGTCACCACATGATCCTTGACAGACCCGGGTCAGGGTCCAGTGGCATGAAGTCCAAGACGACTGGGGATCCTTTTCTGCTGCAGCCTTCATTCGCCATCGCAGCCGTAGTGGTATTTCTTAATTCTATTGTTTTGCACCTGCTCCGCCGTTGCGGTCTTCACCGTATCTCTGGTTAGGGGGCAGTCAGGTACTAGGCCAGTCCTGGGCAAATTAAGGCCCGGGGGCCACATGCGGCCCGTTGAGCTTTTCAATTTGGCCCGCCGGACATTCCCAAATAATGTTTTTAGATGTTTAAGATGGAAACTGTAGCTGCCATTATGATGTGCACTGATGTTGTCTAATGACCGTAAGTCTTGAACTATACTAAGTATTTAAGTGGTTTGAATCTGCGCAAATAGATGATATAACCAGTTACTATGGTAATCTAGCTAGTTACTATGGTCATCTAATTAGTTACTATGGTCATCTTATTAGTTACAATGGTAATGTAAGTCACAGCAGCTCCGACGAGGCACCAAGAAGTGTGGGCGGGAAGCGTTTCCACAGACGAGGAAGGAGATTTTCACAACAAAGTTCTAAAGCTTAGTGATATAGAATAGAAAATACTTTATTGATCCCTGGGGGAAATTCAGCAAATATCAGATGTATCAGATTATAGGTGGGTTTATTTCGTACCCTTCGCGTTCATATTTCACTGTTTGTTGCATTTTTGTTGCGTTTCACTTGATTTTAAAATATGTTGATCGAAAGGGGGTGTGACGTTCATCTTTTGTCAATATTCCGTGTTTTATCGTTCATAGAAAAATGTAAAATTCCATGAAGTTTTTTTAAGGCGGTCTGTCATAACGTTTTTAGGATTCAGTCAGGCATTATTGTGAGGTTTTGTATTAGTGTTCCTACAAATAGATATACCGGACCCAGACACACTTTTTTTCTCTAAATGGGGCCCGAGAGTCAAAATAATTGCCCAGGCCTGTACTAGGCCTTTGCTAAGGGCCACCTTGAGTAACTGTCACGTTTTGGATGGATCTTGATGCGCAATGTTGTCACCCCTTGGATGCAGGACGACCAGACAGGCAGGGTTGCAGGTAAGACTTGATTTTAATATATAAAATTATAAAGGAACACTGACAAAAAGGCAAAATAAAGCGCGTGCCAACCCACGGAAAGCTAGTGCTAATACTTAGCAAGCAGCGAGTCTTCGAGTCCAAGGGTTGTGTGCCGAATGCACGGAAGCTAAGACGGAACTTAGCAAGCGGACAACAGGGTACAAAATAGTGTGCCGAACGCACGGAAGCTAAGAGGGAACTTAGCACAGAGGGTAAATACAAAACCGAGAAACAAACGTGACTTGTTGCATGAAGCAAACAACGGACCAAGGACGAACGAAGGGAACAGGTGGACTTATTACAAAAAACATAATCACAGACATGTGTGACAGGAGCCCGTGCAGGAGGAGCAAATTAAGTAACCATGGTGACCAAATGCAAACGAGGAAGTGTTCAAACACAGGGATCGGCAGAGCCCAGAAATAAACATGATCAAAACATATCAGAAGGCAAAACAATAAACGATCCATGTAGCGGATCGTGACAGTAAAAGTAGTAAGGGGGTTAACCTCTTAGTGCCCTAAGACCCCATAGAGGAGCCTCCACTGCCGGATGCACTTTAACGTCATACCCAGGACACTTATAGGTATGTAGAAGCACACATGGATGGTTGGCTTGATGCCAAATATTCAACCAACCCGCCCTTGTAGCGCAAACTAATGCAAGTGAAATGATTGAATAATGTAACAAAATGCTGCAATTTGTATTTACATGTCTTATCTGTGTACTTACAGCCATAGTGTTGCTTTTAATATTTACTAACAATAGTATCCCAGCAGGCAGAAGACATTGATACAACATTGATTATACAAACATGTTCTTTAAAACTAACTTTAAAACAACGTTGCAAAGTAGTTTTATTTGTAAATTGCGAAAACGTTGACGTCCAACGTTGGATCCACGTTGTTGGTCGGCAATGACCAAATTTCAATGGTCGAACCAACGTTACAACCTAAGATTGAATAGATGTCGTCAAAAAAACATGTTGTTCAATGTTATTTTTTGAGTTGCTCAACATTAGGACCTAATTCAACAAGTTCTCAAGATTTAATGTCTTGTGCCTGCTGGGATTTTTCTTAAATCCAGATCAAATGGCAACGTTAAACCATAAAGCATTTATTATAATGTCAGTAAAGATTGTTGTTCTATTGTAACCCAATCCTGTCAGGCTTGTCCCTGACAGTTTGGCTATGTTTTAGTTTTTTCCTCTGCATTTGTCTTTGTTTCCTCTGTGTGTGTAGTATTTCCTGTCAGCGCTCTGATTTTGTCTGTTTCCTGTGTTTCTCCGTGGGCACTGTTTCCCCTCAGCTGCAGCTGATTGGCACCTGGCCACACCTGGTGTCGATTAGCCAGCTCCTATTCTAGACCTGCTTTGTCCTCCACTCTGCGCTGAAATATTGTCACTGATACCCGTCGTTGCTACGTGTCGTGTCATCTCGTGTCAATGCAGCGTTGAGGTGAGCTATATTTGGTAGCGGTTTGTAGCTTACTGTCTTTTGTTCCCTGCTTCCAAGTTTGTTTGTTCATAGCCAAGTTTGTTATCCGCCTCATGCGTGCTTTTTGTTTGTACCCTTTTGGTTTTGTTCTTGTTTTAGTATTTGTAGCTTACTGTCTTTTGTTCCCTGCTTCCAAGTTTGTTTGTTCATAGCCAAGTTTGTTATCCGCCTTGTGCGCGCTTTTTGTTTGTACCCTTTTAGTTTTGTTCTTGTAATTAGTATTTAAAGATTAAATCATATTTCCCTGCAACATACCTGCCTCCTTCTCTGCATTTTGGGGTTCGTCTCAAACTAACTCTGACAGAGGCTGAATTATTATTCTTTACTTTTCTTCTATCACCTCATTCTGGTTCCCGAATGTTGGTGCTGTGTGAATGCATGAATGTGAGCTTGGATGAAGTCTGTGCTGAGGGAACAGTGAAGTGTTCCATGCTAGCATGAGAAATTAACCATTTTACATTTTAGCAAGCACGTAGGTAGTGTTACAGTTTTCTCATTGGATTTAAACAATTTTATTATTGAACATTGACTGTAAAATTTATTTTATCTGAACTTTTATGACAACGTATTTTATATCTGACAGATCTAAATAAAAGAGAAGAAATATTACAATTTTTGCAAAAACCCAGGCCATGATCATGTGGCCCGCCTGTAGTTGTTGTTGCCCTAAACCAGGGGTAGGGAACCTATGGCTCTCAAGCCAGATGTGGCTCTTTTGATGACCGCATCTGGCTCTCAGATAAATCTTAGCTGACATTGCTTAACACGATAAGTAATTAATAATTCCGCTGGTTATCACAGTGTTAAAAATAACGTTCAAAAGATAAGACATTCTTGTGCATTTTAATCCATCCATCCGTTTACTACCGCACCTGTTCAAGAAGTTGCATTAATGGTAATAAGTATTCTATTAATTATTGGTTAGCAAAGGGGTGTCAAACGTACGGCCCGCAGGCTGGATCAGGCCCGCGAACAGGTTTTACCCGGCTCGCGGGATGAGTTTGCTAAGTATACAAATTAACCGGAAATTTTTGAATGAAAGAAACAGCTCATCTACATGTGTCTACTGGATGTTGCAATAGCAAATATTTGTATCTCTGTAGAGTGTAGATGATGGTACATATGTACAAAATAAACCACATGATGTTAGTACATTAATTGAGGAAAATGATCAAACTACATACATGGCATAATGTAATTTGATTTTGATATTTTTTTATCTTGATTGATTGAAAATGAACACCATTGAGTTGACTGATGAACATTATTACATCTTTGTTAGGCTGTTTGCTCTTTTCTGCGCCCAACGGGCGAAGCACAGGGCGCCCTCTTTGGCTAACCCCTACCCCGTGTGTGTTTATGACGCACAATAATGTGCTGTGCATCAAACTTGAAAAAAAATAAAATAAAAAAATATGCCACGCGCTGTCAACCTCTCGACTCTAGACTGATACAACACTTTGTTCATCGACTGCATTTGCATGGTGCGTTACTACAGCTTTATTTAGATAAAGTATACACCAATTTGCTTTAGAACCTATACTTCTCCTTGTAGCAGCTTTATCACTATTGTAGTCTGTTTATAATGTTCAGTTCTGTTAGCGACTTAGCACAAAAGCTAACGATAGCTCTTTTCTGTTGCTGTGCTGTATCGAATCTTTAGCTACAACTCTGTTTAAAAGTTACCTCTACACATAGCCTGTGCGGACTTAGCTACTATAGTGTAGCGGCCATGTGGCTGAAAAGTAGTTTAAAACTTTCACCGCAGTGAGCGAGTAGAAGCTCCATCTATCCCGCGCACAAGCATGAGGATATAAACCTAACATACATAAACAAAATGAATCAATCAATCAATCAATGTTTACTTATATAGCCCTAAATCACTAGTGTCTCAAAGGGCTGCACAAACCACTACGACATCCTCGGTAGGCCCACATAAGGGCAAGGAAAACTCACACCCAGTGGGACGTCGGTGACAATAATGACCCAGTGGGACGTCGGTGACAATGATTACTATGAGAACCTTGGAGAGGAGGAAAGGAATGGATGTCGAGCGGGTCTAACATGATACTGTGAAAGTTCAATCCATAATGGATCCAACACAGTCGCAAGAGTCCAGTCCAAAGCGGATCCAACACAGCAGCGAGAGTCCCATTCACAGCGGAGCCAGCAGGAAACCATCCCAAGTGGAGGCGGATCAGCAGCGCAGAGATGTCCCCAGCCGATACACAGGCAAGCAGTACATGGCCACCGGATCGGACCGGACCCCCTCCACAAGGGAGAGTGGGACATAGGAGAAAAAGAAAAGAAACGGCAGATCAACTAGTCTAAAAATGGAGTCTATTTAAAGGCTAGAGTATACAAATGAGTTTTAAGGTGAGACTTAAATGCTTCTACTGTGGTGGCATCTCAAACTTTTACCGGGAGGGCATTCCAGAGTACTGGAGCCCGAAATGAAAAAGCTCTATAGCCCGCAGACTTTTTTTGGGCTTTGGGAATCACTAATAAGCCGGAGTACTTTGAACGCAGATTTCTTGCCGGAACATATGGTACAATACAATCGGCAAGATAGGATGGAGCTAGACCGTGTAGTATTTTATACGTAAGTAGTAAAACCTTAAAGTCACATCTTAAGTGCACAGGAAGCCAGTGCAGGTGAGCCAGTACAGGAGTAATGTGATCAAACTTTCTTGTTCTTGTCAAAAGTCTAGCAGCTGCATTTTGTACCAACTGTAATCTTTTAATGCTAGACATGGGGAGACCCGAAAATAATACGTTACAGTAGTCGAGGCGAGACGTAACAAACGCATGGATAATGATCTCAGCGTCTTTAGTGGACAGAATGGAGCGAATTTTAGCGATGTTACGGAGATGAAAGAAGGCAGTTTTAGTAACGCTTTTAATGTGTGCCTCAAAGGAGAGAGTTGGGTCGAAGATAATACCCAGATTCTTTACCGTGTCGCCTTGTTTAATTGTTTGGTTGTCAAATGTTAGAGTTGTATTATTAAATAGAGGTCGGTGTCTAGCAGGACCGATAATCAGCATTTATTGTGGTCTGTCACCTCATAAAAGTGATCCCCCATGTTATCTAAGTGGTCTGCTATGTCATTTAGTGTGGTCCGTTACATCATTAAAGATATCCATCATGTTATTCAATGTGGTCTGCCACATCATTTATTGTGGTCCATCACTTCATTAAAGTGATCCCCTTTGTTATTTAATTTGGTCTGCCACATCATTTATTGTGGTCCGTCACCTCATTGAAGTAATCCGCCATGTTATTTAATGTGGTCTGCCACATCATTTAGTGTGGTCCATCACATCATTTATTGTGGTCCGTCACATCATTTAATGTGGTCCGTCACCTCATAAAAGTGATCCCCCACGTTATTTAACGTGGTCTGTTACGTCATTTAGTGTGGTCCATCACATCATTTATTGTGGTTCGTCACTTCATTTAATGTGGTCCATCACCTCATTAAAGTGATCCACCATGTTATTTAATGTGGTCTGCCACATCATTTATTGTGGTCCATCACTTCATTAAAGTAATCCGCCATGTTATTTAATGTGGTCTGCCACATCATTTAGTGTGGTCCATCACATCATTTATTGTGGTCCGTCACATCATTTAATGTGGTCCGTCACCTCATAAAAGTGATCCCCCACGTTATTTAACGTGGTCTGTTACGTCATTTAGTGTGGTCCGTCACATCATTTATTGTGGTCCGTCACATCATTTATTGTGGTCTGTCACCTCATAAAAGTGATCCCCCATGTTATCTAAGTGGTCTGCTATGTCATTTAGTGTGGTCCGTTACATCATTAAAGATATCCATCATGTTATTCAATGTGGTCTGCCACATCATTTATTGTGGTCCATCACTTCATTAAAGTGATCCCCTTTGTTATTTAATTTGGTCTGCCACATCATTTATTGTGGTCCGTCACCTCATTGAAGTCATCCGCCATGTTATTCAATGTGGTCTGCCGCAAAATTCAATGTGGTCAGTCACCTCATTTATTGTGGTCTGCCATAACATTTACAGTATTGTTGTCTGTTATGTCATTTAAGCGGTCCGTCGCCTCAATAAAGTGGCCCGCCATGTTATTCGATGTGATTTGCCCCATCATTGAAAGTGTCCAGCCATATCATTTATGTTCAGAAATAACTCCTGTCAAACTGAATAAGCAGAAGCGCGACATCGGGTAATTACAGTTCACTACACACTATTCCCTATTGTATATTCCTTTGTAACCTGTTCTGATTGATAGTCTGCAAATACAAAATGTTTAACAAGTTGTATGAAACACTTTATTAATACATAGTAAAGGTTAAAACACTGTCATGCAGAGATATGAATGCCATTAACTTGTGCAACATTTACATAATATCAGAAGCATTTATTTGGGTAGAAATATAAGAAGATAATACCCAGATTCTTTACCGTGTCGCCTTGTTTAATTGTTTGGTTGTCAAATGTTAGAGTTGTATTATTAAATAGAGGTCGGTGTCTAGCAGGACCGATAATCAGCATTTCCGTTTTTTGGGCGTTGAGTTGCAAAAAGTTAGCGGACATCCATTGTTTAATTTCATTAAGACACGCCTCCAGCTGACTACAATCCGGCGTGTTGGTCAGCTTTAGGGGCATGTAGAGATGGGTGTCATCAGCATAACAGTGAAAGCTAACACCGTATTTGCGTATGATGTCACCTAGCGGCAGCATGTAGATGCTGAAGAGTGCAGGGCCAAGGACCGAACCCTGGGGAACTCCACACGTTACCTTAACGTAGTCCGAGGTCACATTGTTATGGGAGAAACACTGCATCCTATTAGTAAGATAAGAGTTAAACCAAGACAGGGCTAAGTCTGAAATACCAATTCATGTTTTGATACGTTCTAATAAAATATTATGATCGACGGTATCGAAAGTAGCGCTAAGATCGAGGAGCAGCAACATAGATGACGCATCAGAATCCATCGTTAGCAATAGATCATTAGTCATTTTTGCGAGGGCTGTCTCCGTGGAGTGATTTGCCCTGAAACCGGATTGAAAGTTTTCACATAGATTGTTAGACGCTAAGTGTTCATGTAACTGCTCCGCAACAATTTTTTCGAGGATTTTTGAAATAAAGGGAAGGTGAGACACCGGTCGGTAGTTTACCATCAGGTCAGGATCGAGGTTAGGTCTTTTAAGAAGAGGATGAATAATCGCATTTTTGAATGCTAGGGGAACAGTGCCCGAGGAAAGTGATAAGTTTATAATATTTAGCACTGATGGACCTAATAATACAAAGAGCTCCTTGATCAGTCTCCCAGGAAGAGGGTCAAGTAAACATGTTGTTTGTTTTATTCCATTTACACGTTGTAACATTTCCTCTAATGTTATTTCCTCAAAACGAGAGAAACTATTTTGGAGGGCAGTATCCGCCGTATATACAATCGTATCAGTGTTAATAGAACCCAGTTGTAGCTGGGACGCATTGTCTTTAATCTCCTTTCTAATGACTTCAATTTTCTTACTAAAGAATTGCATGAAGTCATCAGCTGAGTGGGTGGAGCTACTGGAAGGAGTCCCTTGTTGGGTTAGCGATGCTACCGTACTAAACAAAAATTTAGGATCGTTTTTATTACGGTGGATGAGATTTGAGTAATATTTAGCTTTAGCTAAGGTAAGCATGCGTTTATAAGTTATTAAACCATCACTCCATGCTTGATGGTGCACCTCAAGTTTAGTCGTGCGCCATTTGCGTTCCAGCTTTCTACATAATAATTTCTGAGCTCTAGTTTCTTCTGTAAACCACGGGGTACGCTTTTTTTGGAGCCTTTTTTAACTTTAGCGGTACTATGTTATCAATGGTTTCGCGCAGGGCGTCGTTAAAGTTGTTAGTGAGGTTATCAATAGAGCCCACATATTTTGGGAATGGTGCCATTACCGAGGGCAGTAGGTCAGCAAGAGTTGTCGTTGTGGCCGTATTAATGTTGCGGCTGCTATAGCAGTTATTATTATTATTAGTTTGACGAACATGCGTCTAAACCTCGAATTTTATAAGGTAATGATCGGACAATACTTTAATATACGGGAGTATCGTAACTTTGGAAACAGTGATACTCCTGACAAGCACTAGGTCTATCGTATTACCGTTGCGATGCGTGGGTTCATTTATTATTTGTGTGAGACCACAGCTATCAATTATAGTCTGGAGCGCTACACACGGTGGGTCCGATGGGGTATTTATATGGATATTAAAGTCCCCCATTATGATTATATTATCGGCGTGTGTCACTAGATCAGCAACGAACTCTGAGAATTCATTGATAAAGTCCGAATAGGGCCCTGGGGGGCGGTAGATAACAGCCAGGTGTAGAGGCAGCGGTGTGACAGACCTCATAGTAAGCACCTCAAACGATTTATATTTATTATTTATGTTAGGACTAAGGTTAAAGTTTTCATTGTATATTAGTGCGACCCCCCCACCCCTTTTAAGAGGACGGGCAATATGCGCATGTGTAAAGTTAGGAGGACGTGCCTCATTTAGCGCAAAAAAGTTGTTTGCTTTAAGCCAGGTTTCGCTGAGACCGATGACGTTAAGATTGTTGTCTCTGATGATATCATTAACTAACAACGTTTTGGGAGACAATGATCTTATGTTTAAAAAACCTATATTATAGGTAGTGGGCTGTTTTAGGGAATTTTTGATCAAATTATCCGTAGTAGCAATATTAATAATGTTGTGTTTATTATGCCCAGTGCATTTAGTATAATTACGACCATATCTAGGAATTGATACGACGGGAATTTTCCGATTGTTTGATTGTTGCTTTGATAAACTGCACGCATCATAGTTTGCCCACTCAGTAGAACGCATGTTCCGATTGTTTGTTTGTGGCTTTGATAAACTGCACGCATCATAGTTTGCCACCTCAGTAGAACACATGTCCAACTCTGAAACAATCAAAGCAGAAAAAACTTGTTCTAATTTAACTGACTCCTTACCCAGACCAGTAGTCTCACATCTTCCATTTAAATCCGGCTTCAGGGTGGAGGGAAGTGGTGTTCTGTGGGGATTAGCCTTCTGCTTTGTTTTTAGCCCCGCTCGACATCCGCGTTTCCGATCACACTGAAGAAAAATTGCTTTGACATAGGGACAGCTAACATAACTTTTTAAAGAATAAACAATAAAAATAATCTGACTGATCTCAACACTGGTTGTCTAGCCATAAAACACTTAGGCAACATTAAGCACTTTGTATGGTTTTTTTTTTAGAAAACATACTGGATACCAGTATTCAAACTAGAAATACTGTGGTATCAGTTTTCGTCACTGTTGTGTGTCAACAGTCCTAGTTTTGTCCCTGCTGCCTTCCGCCCGATTGTAGCTGAGATAGGCGCCAGCGCCCCCCGCGACCCCAAAAGGGAATAAGCGGTAGAAAATGGATGGATGAGTTACCGTCATGCCTCCTGCTCTTGGTGTCACTTCCTGTATCATACAGAGTTGTTGTGGCCCCTGACATTAGTAAACGTGAAGCTTCAGAGCAACCAACGTTTCCGTGTCATTATTATTGGTGTAACGCCCAACCATATATATGGGTATATAACAATTGCCGACGAGGTGGTGCGTCCTCACATTGTGTGTTTATTGTTAACCCTGGTCGTCCGTGTTTTTTGACGAGCATTAACGAGCAACCGTGGGATACAGGCGGGGGTGCTGTCTACTTGCTGGAGAGTGGACGACCAGCATGTTACAGAGCACAGCGCTATTGCAAGAGAAAGGCACGTTTCCGTGGTAAAGGACTCTTGGAGAAGAAAAGAAAAGACGAATTTAGTTAGGACCATAACTAAAAAAAAAAAAAAAAAAAGACATCAACAATTTCTGAAGCAAAGGAATATATTGAGACATTTTTTGAACATGGCTGCACTGATTGGACATATCGGACCTTTTGAAGAGGACACAGAACAGTGGAGTTCATACACTGAAATGTTTGAGTATTTTGTACTAGCTAACAAAATTAAAGATGATGTTTGGTGCCAACATTTTTGAGTGTTTTAGGAGGTAAAACATTCACCCTATTGCGCAGTCTACTCCAGCCTGACAAGCCAGGAGACAAATCCTATAAGGAAATAGTGAAAATATTGGGGGATCACTACTCTCCTAAGCCACTGCTAATTGCAGAGAGATTCAGATTCCATAAAAGGAACCAAGAGGATGGTGAATCTGTCTCACAGTTCATAGCTGTATTGAAACAGTTGTCTGAACATTGTGAATTTGACCTTTCACTCAATGACACCATACGTGACGGACTGGTGTGTGGTCTACGCAGTGAGGCCATCCAGAAACAACTGCTTACGGAGGCCGATCTAACCCTGGAAAAGACTGTGCGTCCAAGTACATCAATGGAGATGGCTGCCCATGAAGCACAACAGTTAAGTGCCTCAGTTCAAGTTAATACATTGTCTTTGGAGCCACAAAACAAGGCGACAGCTGGCAATCCATGCTACCGCTGTGGGAGGCCGGGACATCAGTCATCAGAGTGTTGGTGTAAGGACTTGGACTGTAGAAACTGCGGGAAGAAAGGACACATCGAACGTGCCTGAAAAGCGAAAAAGGCTCAGACGAGCAAACAGCACACTGAGACCAAGGAAAGTGGTTTCCAACGGAACAAGAGAAAACAGGTGAATATGGTGGAACGTGACCAGGATGAGCTGAGAGACTGTGACTCTGATGATGAGATCACAGTGCATGTTTTATCTATCAGGGACAGTGATGATGGATTTTGGGTCACGCCACTGTTGGAGAACCATCCTATAAGACTGCAAGTAGACACTGTTTCACGTGTATCGATGGTATCAAAAGCTGTTTACAGTGAGAAACTGCACCACCTTGTGCTACAACCAACCTGAAGTTAAGGACCTACACAGGAGAACCGGTCCCAGTGCTGGGAGTTGTGGATATGACAGTGGAACACAACGGACAGAAAAAGACTCTTCCACTGTACATCATTCAATGCAAATGCATTAAAGCCTCTGCATGAACTTCTGAACAAAACTAAGAAATGGAAGTGGATCTATAGAGTGAAGACAGCGCTGTCACAGCCTGAGGTCCTCACTCATTTTTACCCCACATTGCCAATTCAGCTGGCATGTGACGCCTCACCTTATGGTGTGGGGGCAGTAGTGTCACACGTAATGCCATCGGGGCGATGAAAGGCCCATCGCTTTTGCATCAAGGACATTGAGTAAAGAAGAAAACATTTATGCCCAAATTGAGCATGAAGCACTATCTATAGTGTTTGGGGTGAAGAGATTTCACCAGTACCTTCATGGCAGAATATTCACACTACTGACTGACCAACGGCCTCTCACCTCCATTTTTGGTCCCCATACTGGCATTCCATCGCTTGCTGCCAGCCGTATGCAACGATGGGCTCTTTTACTGTCTGCCCACCATTACGACATTAAATATAGGAAGGCAGATCAGCACCGAAATGCTGATGGGCTGTCAAGACTTCCACTGCCGGTCACACACATTGAGCCGAAACAGGCTGAGATATTCTACTTCAAGGAAGCGGCTGCTACCCCAAAGACACACTCACAATGAGCCAATCCTGTCGGAAGTTATGGACATCATTGCTTGCGGCAGAAAAGGAGATATGACCCAAAGCTTAATGCCATATCTGATGAGGAGAAATGAGCTTTCGGTCCAGTTTGGATGCTTATTGTGGGGTTATTGTGTCATTATTCCTCCACCATTAAGAGAAAATGTGCTTGATGAGCTTCACTCTGGGCACTGCGGTGTAGTGCGAATGAAAGAAATGGCACGCAGCTATTTCTGGTGGCCAAGCCTGGATGTAGCTATAGAAGAAAAAGCCAAGTCATGCTCTGCCTGCCAGAAACTGAGAAACCTCCCACAGCTGGCTCCCTTGCATCCGTGGGACTGGCCTGAGGAACCATGGCAAAGAGTCCATGTTGATTTTGCTGGACCACTGGAGAACCACAAGTTCTTAGTTGTAATTGACTCTCATAGCAAATGGCCTGAGGTCGCTGTCATGAAGAGCACCTCGTCAGAGAGAACCATTGAAGAGTTGAGATCCATTTTCAGTTGTAATGGTCTGCCACAGCAGTTGGTTAGCGACAACGGTCCACAACTGGTGTCTGAAGAATTTTAGGCGTTCATGGAGGAGAATGATATTCAGTACATCAAGTCTGCGCCCTAACATGCTACAAATGGGATTGCAGAAAGATTTGTACAGGCTCTGAAGAAAGCTCTCAAGTCCTCTCCAAGCACGCAAACCCTTAACAGGCGCCTCAATGCTTTCTTGTTGGCATATCGAAACACCCCTCATGCTACCACTAAGGTGTCCCCTGCCTCAGCGATGTTCAAGAGACAACTCCGCACTCGACTAAATCTCCTGAAACCTCTAAAGACAAGAGAGGTTGTTCACCAGCAACATGAGGCTCAAGTGGAAAGACGGGCAAATGCAAAATTGCGGATCTTCATGGCAGGAGACCGGGTTCTTGCTCGGAACGACACCAACGATATAAATTGGGTGCCTGTGACCATTGTTTCCAAAACAGGTCCTGTCTCATACACGGTAGAAACCAGTGACCATCGCATCTGGAGAAGACACCTTGACCAACTGCTGCACACTTCTGGGTCTCATGATGACTCACGCCAGCCGACATCTTGTTCCGGAGCTGTGTCCTTCCCTGGAGCAGCCTCATACCCCAGACACGGCTGCTGTTCGAAGTACACCTGGATCTGCTGCTGGCACACCAGAACCTGCAAGAGTACCTACCTCAGGTTTCACTTCACCCAGACCAAAACCCACACCATCTACAGTGACCGAAGTGCCTAGAGGTCGTGTTTACCCTCTTCGAGAAAGACGACCCCCAGATAGACTGTCATTGTAGTCTAGGCGCTGAGCCGTGTCATTGGGGCATAACAATCCCCAGAGTTCAGTTTGGGATTGAAGTAGTCCACCCTCATTTTCTAGTTCAGGAAAGTGTTGTATTTGTTTAAAGTTATCGTTGAACAGTTTATCTTTCACAAAAGAGACTGACGTGTATTTTGAAGTTGACTTTGACTTTGTTAATTTTATTTTTGTTAAGGGAACGTTTCCATGTCCTTATTATTATTGGTGTAATGCCCAACCATAAATATGGGTATATAACAGTCACCTCATTTAAGTGATCTTCCATGTTATTCAATGAGGTCTGCCAGGTCATTTACTGTGGTCCGGCACATCATTTATTGTGGTTCATCACGTCATTTAACGTGGTCCATCACCTCATTAGTGTGATCCACCATGTTATTCAATGTGGTCTGCCACATCCTTTAATGTGGTCTGCCACATTATTAAAGTGATACCCCAAGGTATTTAATGTGGTCTGCCACATCATTTAGTGTGGTCCATCACATAATTTTTTGTGGTCCGTCAAGTCATTTAACGTTGTTTGTCACCTCATTCAAGTGATCTGCCATGTTTTTCAATGTGGTCTGCCACCTCATTTAATGTGGTTTGTCACCTCATTAAAGTGATCCCCCATGTTATTCAAGGTGGTCTGCCACATCATTTATAGTGGTCCATCACTTCATTAAAGTGATCCCCAATGTTATTCAATGTGGTCTGCCACGTCATTTAGTGTGGTCCGTCACATCATTTATTGTGGTCCGTCACATCATTTAACGTGGTCCGTCACCTCATTAAAGTGATCCCCCACGTTATTTTTAAGCTGATCTGCCACATCATTTAGTGTGGTCCGTCACATCATTTATTGTGGTCCGTCAAGTCATTTAATGTGGTTCGTCACCTCATTCAAGTGATCTGTCATATTATTCAATGTGGTCTGCCACATCATTTATGGGTCCATCACATCATTTATTGTGGTTCGTCACGTCATTTAATGTGGTCCATCACCTCATTAAAGTGATCCACCATGTTATTCAATGTGGTCTGCCACATCATTTATTGTGGTCCATCACTTCATTAAAGTTATCCGCCATGTTATTAATGTGGTCTGCCACATAATTTATTGTGGTCCGTCACATCATTTATCGTGGTCCGTCACATCATATATTGTGGTCCGTCACATAATTTATCGTGGTCCGTCATATCATTTATTGTGGTCCGCAACTTATAAAAGTGATCCCCCACGTTATTTAACCTTGTCTGTTACTTCATTTAGTGTGGTCCATCACATCATTTATTGTGGTTCGTCACTTCATTTAATGTGGTCCATCACCTCATTAAAGTGATCCACCATGTTATTTAATGTGGTCTGCCACATCATTTATTGTGGTCCATCACTTCATTAAAGTAATCCGCCATGTTATTTAATGTGGTCTGCCACATCATTTATTGTGGTCCGTCACATCATTTAATGTAGTCCGTCACCTCATAAAAGTGATCCCCCACGTTATTTAACGTGGTCTGTTACGTCATTTAGTGTGGTCCGTCACATCATTTATTGTGGTCCGTCACATCATTTATTGTGGTCTGTCACCTCATAAAAGTGATCCCCCATGTTATCTAAGTGGTCTGCTATGTCATTTAGTGTGGTCCGTTACATCATTAAAGATATCCATCATGTTATTCAATGTGGTCTGCCACATCATTTATTGTGGTCCATCACTTCATTAAAGTGATCCCCTTTGTTATTTAATTTGGTCTGCCACATCATTTATTGTGGTCCGTCACCTCATTGAAGTCATCCGCCATGTTATTCAATGTGGTCTGCCGCAAAATTCAATGTGGTCAGTCACCTCATTTATTGTGGTCTGCCATAACATTTACAGTATTGTTGTCTGTTATGTCATTTAAGCGGTCCGTCGCCTCAATAAAGTGGCCCGCCATGTTATTCGATGTGATTTGCCCCATCATTGAAAGTGTCCAGCCATATCATTTATGTTCAGAAATAACTCCTGTCAAACTGAATAAGCAGAAGCGCGACATCGGGTAATTACAGTTCACTACACACTATTCCCTATTGTATATTCCTTTGTAACCTGTTCTGATTGATAGTCTGCAAATACAAAATGTTTAACAAGTTGTATGAAACACTTTATTAATACATAGTAAAGGTTAAAACACTGTCATGCAGAGATATGAATGCCATTAACTTGTGCAACATTTACATAATATCAGAAGCATTTATTTGGGTAGAAATATCACAGATTACTTTACCAAACACCTATGACAATCAAAGCATGACCTTAAAGGGGAACATTATCACAATTTCAAAAGGGTTAAAAACATTAAAAATTGTTGTATTTTTTTTATTTTTTTACAAAATTTTACCGGTCCCGGAATATCCCTAAAAAAAGTTTTAAAGAGCCTTATTTTCGCTATCTTTGAAGCCACTATCCATTTTCCTGTGACATCATACAGTGCTGCCATTGTAAACAAACAATGGCGAATAGCACAGCAAGATATAGCGACATTATCTCGGATTCAGACTCGGATTTCAGTGGCTTAAGCGATTCAACAGATTACGCATGTATTGAAACGGATGGTTAGAGTATGAAAGTATTGAAGAAGAAACTGAAGCTATTGAGCGAATAGCTATTGACGCTATCCGGCCATAGCATGGCCAAATAGCATGGCCGAATAGCTGCGTTAGCATCGCCGGTAAAATGTGCAGACCAAACGATCAGGACTTTCGCATCTTGTGACACTGGAGCAACTTAAATCCGTCAATTGGTAAGTGTTTTTTTTGCATTAAATGTGGGTGGAAGGAAACGCTGGACGTAAATATAGTTTCAAATATACATACAGCTATAGCCTGAATAGCATGTTAGCATCGATTAGCTGGCAGTTACGCCGCCACCAAATATGTCTGATTAGCACATAAGTCAACAACATCAACAAAACTCACCTTTGTGATTTCGTTGACTTTAACGTTGCAAATGCATCTGCAGGTTATCCATACATCTCTGTGCCATGTCTGCCTTAGCATCGCCGGTAAAATGTGCAGACACTCCAGCACATTCAATGGGGGTCTGGCGGCAGATTTCTTGCCACTTTCGCATCTTTGGGCCAGTGGTGCAACTTGAATCCCTCCCTGTTAGTGTTGTTACACCCTCCGACAACACACTGACAAGGCATGATGTCTCCAAGGTTCCAAAAATAGTCGAATAAATGGAAACTAACAGAGCTGAGACCTGGTGTTTGTAATGTGTTTGAAAAAATGAAAATGGTGGCTTTCTTACCTAGGCAACGTCACGTACTGACGTCATCGCTTCAAGAGGGCTAAACAGAAAGGCGTTTAATTCGCCAAAATTCACCCATTTAGAGTTCGGAAATCGGTTAAAAAAATATATGGTCTTTTTTCTTCAACATCAATTTATATATTGACGCTTACATAGGTCTGGTGATAATGTTCCCCTTTAACAGTCCACATTTTGTCTTATTAATGCGGTACATTGTGCAGCTCTTCCTTTGAATGCAAGGGCTTCTACAGCAAGAATACAAATTGTGTAGACCTACAGAATACAACATCTAGCAAGACACTAACGTACTGCAGGTATTGATTTTTTGATAAATTGTCTTTAAAAGCAAAAAAAAAAAAACTTCTCTGTCAGCATTATTACCAGTCAACAGTATGGGAAGTGTTTCACATCACCAGCCAACTGACTGCCATCTTCTGGATTTACCCCAAACATTAACATGTTGAGGTTGCCTACAGCCACACATGATGAGGCCTATGCTTTTTGACCTAGCACCAGACATATTCCCCATTACCATTATTTGGACTCCTGTTCAACAAAAGTGTGTTTCGTATTTACACTTACTTAAGAGCACTAAATAATGAAGTAATATAGAATGGCACTTGACAATCAGTGAAGGCGCCCACAGGGAGGAAAGCAAAACAAAAAAACAATTACTCGTGCCTGCCACTTAAAAGACAACAATAAGGGCATCTGTGTCTCAGAGCAATGCCAGCCTTGTCTCATTTGCTTTTAGTATCAGCACACGCCATTCACTCACCGTCGGGAATAACTTTGCAAATTGTACGTAATTGAGGCCCCAAACAGAATGTTTGCAAATATGTTGCCTGGTTCTGAAAAAGGTGTTTGCGTATTATCAATGCCAGCTGTCGCATTCTCACTGAATTCAAGTTGAACAAATAGCTTCCTTTCAAGGGTGTCATGATGTCCCACAAAAAAGGTGTAAGTAGTCAAATGAATGATGCTACAATTCTCATTTAGCTGCTGTGCACGCCAGTTCATTGTCACGCTGTCACGACGCCCACTCGACAGGAACATTGTTGATGTCATTAGGCTGATACACCTGGAAAGACGTCTTCTACTCAACTGATTACTTAGGGGAATGCACAGCAATAATTGGACTACTTTTTATACCTTTTCAATTCCTGTCTCCAGGAAATAAAACTTGTATAAATGCAGCTTAGAATACCTATAAAATACATTTTTAATCAAGCAAATGATCCTGCAGATTGATCTAATTGCATATTTAGCATATTAAAACAATTAGAAATATTAATTTAAACTAGCATGAACACTTGAAAAAAATGTTGTTGGCAGTTATCGCTTTTAAAATTATAGTCTAATATGAAATATAATAATTTAAATCCTTTGGAAATGTATTTTATTTTTTTACATGTAGTTATTATTTAATTGTTTTGTCCCTGGGTTTTTACTCACTCCTCTTATTGTCACCGGCGCATGATGCCTGATGGTGTGAGCCTGGGATGCAGAGACAGAAGACTACGTGCAGGTCAAATAATTTCCTCTTCTATTTAGTTGGCATAAAACAGCAAGACAAAAGGCAATAATGCAGCGCTGGCAAGGAGCAAAAGGTGAACTTAAATAAGCTTGATTTACCAATAAAAAACAGGTGTGCTGGCAGGGAACTAAGTAGAAAACAAAAGTGAAGCAACAAAAGGTGTCCAACAGGAAGTACTACTAAAACAAGAGTAACAGGATAGGAAATGATAGAAACTAAAGAACAAAATCCGAACGGTCATGTGGGGTCGTGCCAGTCACCCTACTAACACACTACCCCCCCTGAAATATGTCACATGGTCCACAGGAAGTTGCATCATTCAGATACTCTGCAAACAACAACAGGGCCAAAAGTAAGTTCACTCATTTATTTTTCTGTGTATTTGATATTTCAACGATGACTGGGAGGAGTGTTTAAAGGCCTACTGAAACCCACTACTACCCAGCACGCAGTCCGATAGTTTATATATCAATGATGAAATATTAACATTGCAACACATGCCAATACGGCCTTTTAGTTTACTAAATTGCAATTTCAAATTTCCCGGGAGTTTTTTCTTGAACACGTACCCGTAATGATGACGCGTACGCTTGACGTCATGGGCTGTTAGGAATATGAGTGCTGCGCACACACACAGCTAAAAGTTGTCTGCTTTAACCGCATAATTACACAGTATTTTGGACATCTGTGTTGCTGAATCTTTTGCAATTTGTTCAATTAATATTGGAAAAGTCAAAGTAGAAAGATGGAGTTGGGAAGCTTTAGCCTTTAGCCACACAAATACACGGTGATCCCTTGTTTAAAATTCACATAGGTGAAACTTTACTATGGATCAGAGCGGACATGGATACCAACCCAATGTCAACCAGCAGGTTTCGGTGAGAAAATTGTGGTAAAAAGTCGCTTCTTACCGGATATCAGCTGAGCTTGTGCCGCCCATACAGCTGCCGTCGACTTCCCTGAGACACTGCGCGTCAACACCCCCGTGGACGTATACCTCAGACTATCGGGTAATATTAAACTCATTAAAACACTAGTAACACAATAGAAAGATAAGGGATTTCCCAGAATTATCCTAGTAAATGTCTCTAAAAACATCTGAAACCGTCTGAATGCAATCGCGTTTTTTTTTTTTTTCTAGTCCGTCGCTATCAATATCCTCAAACACGAATCTTTCATCCTCGCTCAAATTAATGGGGAAACTGTCGTTTTCTCAGTCCGAATAGTTGTTTTTGTTGGAGGCTCCCATTAAAATCAATGTGAATATGTGAGGAGCCATCAACATGTGACGTCATCGTCTGCGACTTCCGGTAGAGGCAGGGCTTTTGTCTCAGCACCGAAAGTTGCGAACTTTATCGTGGATGCTCTCTACTAAATCCTTTCAGCAAAAATATGGCAATATCGCGAAATGATGAAGTATGACACATAGAATGGACCTGCTATCTCCGTTTAAATAAGAAAATCTCATTTCAGTAGGCATTTAATATATGTTTTCTTCAGTTTGTTTCAGATGTTTTTTTGTTATATTTGTATCAACGCTTTAATGTGCTTAGTGTCAAGATGCTATGTGGCTATACAGAAGGCATGGGCCACTTTTACTGTGTTACATTAACTTAAGTAACTTTTTGGAGAAGTTGTACTTGTCAGACTGTTTTTTTGTGCAACATACATTTTACTTCTAGTGAAGTATTTTGGTGAAGAAGAAAAACTACTTTTACTCCGTTACGTTGCATTTCATTACGATCTCTACAAATATTGATATCATCATGAAATCATCAAACATTTTATAATTGGCTTTATTTGAACAGAAAAGCTTTTGATACATTAAACTTGCAACCAAAGAAGAATTTTTGCATTAAATAAAATAGTGAACATACTTGACAACTTCTCTTTGAGTTGTAAGTAATTAAACAAAGGCTTCTAATTTTGCTGCTGACATATACAGTAACATATTGTCATTTATCTTTATTTTGTCAAAATTATGAGGAAAAAGCGCTAGAAAATGGATAATTAATCTACTTGTACATCATTTACTATTGATGATTACTTTGCGTTTCGACTATCTACACTTGGGCGGGGTTGGGGGGCTAGGTTTAGGTGGGGGGTAGGTAGTTGCGGGGGGTGTATATTGTAGCGTCCCGGAAGAGTTAGTGCTGCAAGGGTATCTGGGTATTTGTTCTGTTGTGTTTATGTTGTGTTGCAGTGCGGATGTTGTCCCAAAATGAGTTTGTCATTCTTGTTTGGTGTCGGTTTACAGTGTGGCGTATATTTGTAACAGTGTTAAAGTTGTTTATAGGGCCACTCACTCTCAGTGTGACCTGTATGGCTGTTGAACAAGTATGCCTGGCATTCACTTGTGAATGTGAAAAGTCGTATATAATATGTGACAGGGCTGGCACGCAAAGGCAGTGCCTTCAAGGTTTATTGCCGCTCTGTACCTCTCCCTATGTCCATGTACACAGCGGCGTTTTAAAAAGTCAAAGATTTTATGTTTTGAAACCAATCCCGCTAAATATGAAACCGATACCTATAATTTCCGATATTACATTTTAAAGCATTTATTGGTCGATAATATCGGCAGTCCGATATTATCAGACATCCTAATTCATAAACAATGGAAAAAATATAAAATATCAACTTAATCATTGTAGCATCGGCTGTGTGCGGTTTTTGTGCTTGGTATTTTTACAGTGGATGTCCGTGTAGACCCAACCAAGGTATTTGTAAAGATTTAGGAGCCCTAGTTTGCTGTTAGCCTGTTAGCGGTTAGCGTTTGTATCATCAGAGGGTGTGTCGTGAAGCATGTTTAGCTATTCCTCGTCATGCAGGGGTGATAGTTAAATAAACATTGTTTTTTTGTCGCTATGGTGGCGAGGGTTAGTCATTTAAAATTAGCTAAAACACTACCAACTGCGGATGGACGTTGGCTGCTAGCTGGGCAACGGCTAAAAAGAGTAAAAGCTAAGCACCTTTTGCAGAGTGGTCCTTCAGTGTTAATATCTTCAAACGTTTTCTTAGTTTTTGAGCCAAAATACGTCCATTCTCCCTTTTCTATCTCCACACTGTTTCTGCTTGTAAGTACTTCGTGCGTTGTCTGACATGCGCCTCTGCTCATTTTACCGGCAATGTCACGACGTGAAAACACGTAATGTTTTTGGAAAAAAAAGGACCGGTATTTTTCAATAGCAGTATAGTACTGTTTTGAATTCATTAGTGTTTTATTGGTCTGGTTATATTGTACAAACTTACTCCAAATTATGAGTACTCTTAGTTGAGTACAATTTTTTGCTGCTCTACTGAGCCCTGCTGACCGTGTAACAACTCATTTGTCTTTTAAAAGGCACAATTTTCTGTTAAGTTAGCGCAGCAGGTGTGCCTAATGTCTGTGTCTTCATCATTAGTCTTGAATGACAAAACACTTTGAAGGCGTACAGTGCTGTGAAGGTAAACAAAGTTACCCATCAAGACGTCCTCATGACTCATTATTTCTATAATTGTCTCATGAGACGCGTTACCTTGCACCCACCCGCTGCTTCCAAAGGAGAGGAATACTTCTCTTCTCACTCGTTTTAAACAGGGAAAAAAATACTTTAAATAGTGCTTACTTGGCGGTTTATGTGCCTGGGCTCAACGTTGTTTGGCAAACTAAAAAGAAAAAATATCATAGATGCTTAAATTGTGTGGCCTTGATGTCTTAATTAGTCGTCTTATGCAAATAGTTCAATAGCTGTGTTTACTCTGCTTTTACTTGAGTTCTTGCTTCAAAGATGCTTGTTTTCCTCTCGTCATCAATCATTCAATCAATCAATGTTTGTTTATATAGCCCCAAATCACAAATGTCTCAAAGGACTGCACAAACCACTACGACTACGACATCCTCGGAAGAACCATCATAAGGGCAAGGAAAACTCACACCCAGTGGGACGTCGGTGACAATGATGACTATGAGAACTTTGGAGAGGACCACAAATGTGGGCAACCCCCCCCCCCCCCCCCCCCCGCCCCACACACACACACTCCCTAGGGGACCGAAAGCAATGGATGTCGAGCGGGTCCAACATGATTCTGTGAAAGTTCAATCCATAGTGGATCCAACACAGCCGCGAGAGTTTAGGTCAAAGCGGATACAAGACAGCAGCGAGAGTCCTTTCCGCAAGAAATCATTGTGTGTTTAAGTGGGAGGTGAAACCTCCCAGCATGATTATCTGAGATGCACTGTGCTTCATTATTGTTTAAAAAAAAAAGAAAAACAGCCAAAAAGAAAGCTTTAAAAGGAAACAAATCACGTAAAAAAAACTTATGACAACACATAAGCATTGTCTTACTGCCTTGCAGTAAGAGCAAACCTGACGAGATGTAAACTTGCGCCTTTCTGCTCTTCAGGTGGGGGTGTTTACTCACTTAAGGACCTTAGCGTCCAGATGACCGAAATTACGAAAAAAAGTTCTCTTAATGTAAATTTTGCTCCTGAAAATGAATCTGGCAGTCCATCCATGCATCTTTTTCCACTTATCCAAAGTCGGGTCGCGGGACCAGCAGTCTATGCAGAGGAACCCAGACTTCCTTCTCCGCAGCTACTTCGTCCAGCTCCCTCCGGGTGATCCCACAGCTTTTTCAAGCCAGTTGGGAGACATAGTCCCCCAAACCGGTCCTGGGTCTTCCTCGTGGCCTCCTACCGGTCGGACGTGCCCTTAACACCTTCCCAGGGAGGCGTCTGAGGGTCATTCTGACCAGATACCCGAACCACCTAATCTGGCTCTTCTCGATGTGGAGGAGCAGTAGCTTTACTTTGAGCTCCTCCCGGAAGACAGAGCTTCTCACCCTATCTCTAAGGGAGAGCCCCGCCACCAGACAGAGGACACTCATTTTGGCCGCTTTCACCCGTTATCTTGTCCTTTCGGGAACGTTGATCGACCGGCAAATTGAGAACTTTGCCATCCGGCTCTGCTCCTTCTTCACCACGGTCTTCATCACTGCAGATGTCGCACAAATCTGCCTGTCGATCTTACAATCCACTCTTCCCTTACTCGTGAACAAGACCCCGAGGTACTTGAACTCCTCCACTTGGGTAAAGATCTCCTCCCCAACCAGAGATGACACTCCAGCCTTTTATGGGTGAGAAACATGGACTCCGACTTGGAGGTGATTATCCTCATTCCAGTCACTTCACACTCAGCTGCAAACCGATCCTTTGAAAGCTGAATATCCTGGCCAGATGAAGCCAGCCAAATCATCTGAAAAAAGCAGAGTCCTAATCCTGCAGCCACCAAACCGGATCCCCTCAACGCTCTGACTGCGCTTAGAAATTCTTTCCGTAAAAGTTGTAAACAGAATCCGGGACAAAGGGCAGCCGTGGCGAAGTCCAACCCCCACTGGAAACGGGTCCTACTTACTGCCGGCAATGGGGACCAAGCCCTGACACTAATGATACAGGGAGCGGACCGGCAAAATCAGACAGTCCGATACCCCATATAGGCCGTAGGGTGAACCTGTTTTTCGTTTCATCTCGTTCCCATGTCTGGGCACTAAAGAATTTTTGGTTCTTAAAAAATATATTTTGGTTTTCAATGAGAAAAAAAAAGTTCTCCACTGGACATGCAGGCAATTTTTTTAAATTAGCGTTTAAAGTCGGGACTATTTCTTGCTTAGGGTAACATATTTCGTCTCAAGAGGTGATGTTTTTGTCACGTGCTTCACATTCGACCAATCGGGTAGCCGCGCAGATTCAAGATGGCGATGTCAACAACTGGTGAAGAGGAAAATACTCCAATACAGCTAAAACACCTTAAAAAAGTTTGAAATAAGAACAAGAAAATATGCTACATACATGTTACTCTGTTGGGAATGAAGAGGGGAATGATTTCACTATCAGAAGGTGGGATACTTACAGGAATTGTTTAAAGCGGTGGCTTTGCTGTGATGGCGAGTTTCATAAAGTAGCCGAGACATTTAAATCCTGTATCGATGTTGAATTTAAAGACATTCCTGAAGACGCTGGGCTTCACCCAACTTGTTACCGGTTGTTCATTGATTGAAGCGTTTGGATTCTGCCGAACAACTGGTCAAACGGCTGGATGTGGGTCAAGATGAGTTTGTGGCGTCGGACAACGCTACGGACTCGACAAGTGGCATTCCAAAGAAAAAAACAAGATCGAAGATGGGCCTGCCTATCGGTTTTGCTGGCCCTGTGCTCCCTGCTATTTGTATCATTTGCAAGAAAACGGACGAGAGAATTAACGTGGGAGGCAACCGGCAGAAGGACCATTTTTCACAGGCGGAAACGCTTTCGGCAGGTAAACACACACTCTACACGTAGCACTTACACACATACAAACCATTTATCCATCCATTTTCTACCGCTTATTCCCTTCGGGGCCGCTGGAGCCTATCTCAGCTACAATCAGGCGGAAGGCGGGGTACACCCTGGAAAAGTCGCCCAACACAGATAGACAGACAACATTCACACTCACATTCACACACTAGGGCCAATTTAGTGTTGCCAATCAACCTATCCCCAGGTGCATGTCTTTGGAGGTGGGAGGAATCCGGAGGGAACCCACGCAGTCACAGGGAGAACATGCAAACTGTCCACAATGTCATTGTCTATGCAAAAATGCAAAAAAGGAGTAGTGCCCGGACGTGGTAACGAAAATTGCTTTCTAGCCACTTTTTCCTGGTTCACCTAATGGCCTAATACACACATGTAAGAGGGATGTGTACTATGGTTATGAGTTGTTGTTTTTTTCCCTTGGCCTCAGTCTGCACCCCCTCTCCAGAGCCCAGGCTAAGACTGATTTTTATTTTATTTTATTTTAATCTTCTATTCCCAACACCAAGAATAGACATTTGACAGGCAATTTAACATAGATAAAGAATAGTGAACAACCGTCTGAATAAGTGTACGTTATATGACGCATAAATAACCAACTGAGAAGGTGCCTGGTATGTTAATGTAACATATTATGGTAAGAGTCATTCAAATAACTATAACATATAGAACATGTTATACGTTTAGCAAACAATCTGTCACTCCTAATTGCTAAATCCCATGAAATCTTATATGTCTAGTCTCTTACGTGAGCTAAATAATATTATTTGATATTTTACGGTAATGTGTTTATAATTTCACATATAAGTCGCTCCTGAGTATAAGTCGCACCCCTGGCCAAACTATGAAAAAAACTGCGACTTATAGTCCAAAAAATACGGTATATATAATGATGTGGCGGGCCAGATTTGGCCCCCGGGCATTGAGTTTAGCTCCGATGTTCTATAGTATTGCTTCAAATAGTCATTCTATAGCTCCTGTTACTCTCTGTTGCTGAGCACAATGAAAACATACAGTAAATATTTTCAAAGTATTTTGAATTATATACATGTGCTGTGTTTTACCAGCATATCTTTAATTAAAGCCTGTGAGGCTTTAGTGCTACATGACACCTTTATAATGCCCAAGTCATCAATCTTGGCCCACAAGAGAGTTTTGTTTTCAAGCTGATGAGTTGAGGTTAATATTATTTGTTGTTTAGCATTGACAAATCACTTGTTGGGTTTTGTTGTCTTGAAGCGATAAACGAAGCAGCACAAGTTTGTCTTTGCTGTCAGACTGCACACACACACGTTCACGCACACACACACACACGCACACACACGCGCACAGACACACACATGCACAGACACACATGCACAGACACACAAGCACGCACACTGTATTGGATCTGGCCTCAACACCCTCCTTTAAAAAAAGACCCTTTTTGTTATTCAACATTATTTCTGTCTAAATGAACACTTTAATGCAAAATAATCCATATTCGTGTACAGTTAAATAGACATTTTACACAATCAAACCGTTTACAATCCCACCTGTAGAGGATGCCTATCTCACACACATATCCTGACCTCATGAGAAAATGAGCGCGGTGCACAAATATAAAAATATTTATTTTTTTAACCCTTCATCCTTAAGGGCGCTCCTTTCGAAAATGCCATTAAAACAGTGCACACACTCATGTTTGATTCTACGTGATTGCTATGATTTATTTCTGTTGCGATCCGCTGCTCGGATCGTTCGTTGTTTAGATTTTTGAGTTTGTTTGCGCACTTCCTGATTGGTTTCTGTTGCCATGGTTGCATATTTGTTTCACCTGTTCCTTGTTTCTGGACTTTCACCTGCTTGTTGATTACCATCCTTATTTAAGCCTGCATTTTCTGTTACTCGCTCTCTGATCCTAGCCTTGTTTCCCACAACAGTGATGACGATCGCTATCTCCTGACTCTGGTAATCCTGTTTTATACCGATTAGCTTCCATGCTATCCCTGTGTTTAGTTCCCTAGCCTCCTTGCTAGCGCTTTTGGTTTGTCTTATCTACCTAGCACCAGTGTTTTTGTTCTTAGCGTGTTTTTAGTTAATAAATCTACATTTCTTACCTTTACGCGGTGTCCGTGCCTGAACTGCATCTTGGAAGAAGCACCTTTAGCCACCATGCTTAGCGAACGTCACAATTTCAATGTTAAAATAATACTTTTCAACAGTTCGGTAGAAAATGATGCTTAGATTTGGGGACGTAAGAAGTAAGATTATTTTTTTTTGCCATTTAAATATTTGTTTTATAAAAACAATATCGTAATATCGAATTCATGTAGCAGTAAAAGTTCAATAATAAGGTAGCTTTAATCAAATTACAAATGTCTTGGACGCCCTAGTGGCTCTCTGGAGCTTTTTAAACAATTTATGATAATGGGAAAATGTGGGGGGAAAATATATATTTTTAATATGATTTCTGTCGGAGGACAAACATGACACAAACCTTCCTAAATGTTAGAAATATACCTGTTTATATTAAACATGCTTCACTGATTAGAGTATTTGGCATGTACCATTTTGTCTTATTAGTTTTGGCGGTCCTTGAACTCACCGTAGTTTGTTTACTTTCTCCGACGCTGCCACAGAAAGACTCCTTCTTTGTTTCATGTTGTCCACCAAACGTTTTATACTGTGTGTAAATCCACAAAGGTGAGCTTTGTTGATGCTATTGACTTATGTGGAGTGCTAATCAGGTATATTTGGTCAGTGCATGACTGCAAGCTGATCGATGCTAACATACTATTTAGGCTAGCTGTATGTACATATTGCATCATTATGCCTCGTTTGTTGGTATATTTGGGTTCATTTAATTTATTTTTCTTTTGTACTCTGTGTATTTAATTCATATTTACATTATCTGTATGTAATATTGGCTGCCATGTTGTTCCAGACCACAGCAAACGTTACCCAGCTTGAAAAAGTTGTAATAAATCAATTAGAAGAAGACAGCCTGCCGTTTCTATAAACTTGGACACACACATCTATACCATTGGCCATTCTAAGTCAGTAATTTCCAGGAGTTCTCTCACTCCCTAAGAAGCCTCCGTCTTACTAATGTTTTCCGATCTTGTAAAAATGTGTAGAATAAATATTACATTTCAACATTTCTTTCAATGAAGATTTATGTCAGCCTGCAACACATAGTCATTTTGATAGTAGGCTAATATAGCTATTAAAGACACTTATAACACTTATACAAGGCTTCTAATTTTTGAGGCTCCAGACCTTTATTTTTTTTTTTTGTATTTTTGGTCCAATATGGTTCTTTCAACATTTTGGGTTGCCGAACCCTGGTCCAGGACTACCAGTCCCCTATCAAAATTACAAGATGGTTCGTTCAACCTGGACAGTGGCAAACTACTGTTACGGTGAGGTTGCATCTTGGATGCGCGAGGAGTGCCACCTCTCGATGCCAAAGGACTGGAGCAGGCAGGAATGAAGGTAGGATCAGATTTTAATATAAATAACCAAAGTAACACTTGACAAAAGAGCACGACAAAGGTGCCTTAGCACGGGAAGCTAAATGCTACTATTAGCAAGAGGCAGAGTTCAGAGTTCGAAGTAGCGCGAGCCGAGCGCGCGGAGGCTAAGGTAAACTTAGCGTGGAACAAACAAAAGGCAAACAATAATACACAACGTAACAGTTTCCTTAAGCAAGCAAAACGTCCAAGAGGAACTGAGGTAGCAGGCGGTCTTAAATACAACACAATAATTAACGACCGGTGTGCGCCAGGCGCCAGTGCAGGTGAAACAATTAGGTTGCCATGGTGGCGAGTATAAACTAGGAAGTGTTCAACTCAGGGAAACGGCAGAGTCCAAAACGTGATCAAACATACAGAAAAGTAAACAACAAACGATCCATGAAGTGGATCGTAACAACTACCATGCAACACTTCACTCAACACAGACCTCATGACATCATCAAAGCTCACCTTTAAAAGCCTACTGAAACCCACTACTACCGACCGCGCAGTCTGACAGTTTTCTATATCAATGATGAAATATTAACATCGCAACACATCCCAATACGGCCTCTTTAGTTTACTAAATTGCAATTTTACATTTCCCGCGAGTTTCTTGTTGAAAACGTCGCGGAATGATGACGCATACGCATGACGTCACGTGTTGGAGGGGACATATTACCGCAGCACCAAACACGGCTAAAAGTCGTCTCTGTTCATGGCGTAATTACACAGTATTTTGGACATCTGTGTTGCTGAATCTTTTACAATTTGTTCATTTAATAATAGAGACTATAAAGAACAATGGTGTTGGTGAAAAGCGGTGGATTGCAGCTGTCTTTAGCACAGAGACACAGCTGGTGTTTCTTTGTTTGTTGTGAAGCAGAGCGGTCAAGCGAACATGTTTTCTTTACTTCAACCAGCATGTCTTTAGTTGGGAAAATTGTGATATTAAGTCTTACCGGAGAAATCAGTGGATTATGGGACTTCCTCCTGCAGTAGCTGTCGAAAAAGGCAGCTGTGAGCTTGGCTCCTCGGCTTCTCTCTGAGACACTGCGTGTTCACCGCAGCCATCCGACCTCAAGGTATGTCTTTAGAATCTCACTAAAACACTATTAAAACAATAAGCAGATAAGGGATCTTCCAGAATTATCCTAGTAAATGTGTCTAATTACATCTGAAACGCTCACACTGCCGCCGCCCAGAGCCGTCGCTTCTTTTATTTTATTCTAGTCCTTCACTTTTAATATCCTAATTCACGAATCTTTCATCCTCGCTCAAATTAATGGGGAAATTGACCCTTTCTCGGTCCGAATTGCTCCCACTGCGGGTGTATCCCTTTATAAACAATGTGAATATGTGTGGAGCCCTGCAACTCGTGACATACTTCCGGTAAAGGCAGTGCTTTTCTATTAGCGACCAAAAGTTGCGAAGTTTATCGTCCATGTTCTCTGCTAAATCCTTTCAGCAAAAATATGCCAATATTGCGAAATGATCGAGTAGGCGCCAGCGCCCCCCGCGACCCCGAAAGGGAATAAGCGGAAGAAAATGGATGGATGGATGGATCGAGTATAACACATAGAATGGACCTGCTATTCCCGTTTCAATAAGAAAATCTAATTTCAGTAGGCCTTTAAGTGTTCATATAGCACCAGCATTTTGGAACAATGATGAGGCGATAGAAGAAAGGTAGAAAAAAATATTAAACCTATTTATGGCAGCATCGGGGAAAATTATATGTAAGTTTCACTTTTGCATCTATTTGTCCATACCTAGTGCCCAAGGACCAGAAACAGATGCGTCACTCATTTTTAAAGACAGGGAGAGACTTACCACACTTGAATGCACTAATAATAATGCAGTAGTTGTCACCGTAAGATGCAGGAGACAGGAGGACGATGTACAGGTTAGAGTCTTTTATTGTCCACAAAATAGCACGAGGTGCAGCAGGGAAAGTGCACGGAAACAATAAACAGCAAATAAGGAGAGCCAGACAGTATTTGACATTTAACACAAAATAGTCCTCGAGCCCTGACAAACAGGCGAGGCAGGCATTCATACAAGTCAGCTGATTGACAACCACTACCAGGTGTGGCCAGGCTGCCAATCAGTGGCAGGTGAGGGGAAAGAGGGCTCAGGGAGATATGCAGAAACAGGAACCACAAATAAGGGCGTAACACAGGAAATACACACAAACTAAGGAAACATAACAAGACGTGACGTATCGACACAAATATTGTAATCATTGTAATAATGATATATGAGAATGATTCGTATTGTCTACTGATGTTAATGCTATTTGTACCAGCTCCTTTCTACTTTACACATGAAATAAAGGCAAACTTGATAGATTCATATTAGCGATTAATGACAGGTTATATTTCTTAAATGTATGTTCTGACCACTTGAGATTGATTTTTTTTGTCCCTTTTTTGTAAAATAAAAACAATAAACCAAAATTTTTTTTATTTTTTAACGCTAAACAAAATTATTTCGGGGGTTTATCTAGATCAGGGGTGTCAGACGTACAGCCCGCGGGTCTGATCCGGCCCACGAACAGGTTTTATCCGGCCCACGGGATGAGTTTGCTTAGTATAAAAATGAGCTAAAATTTTTGAATGAAAGAACCTGCTGTTCTAAATGCGTCCACTGGATGTCTCAATAGCAATTATTTGTATCTTTGTAGATGATGTTACAGATTTAAAAAAAAAATAAACCACATGATGTTTGTGTACCAGTCAAGGAAAATGATCTAACTACATAAATAACATCTTGTAATTTGATTTTGATATAATTTTTTATTTTTTTCGATGGATTGAAAATGAATACCAATGACACATAATTTATTCAGAAAGTATAAATAAAGACAAATAAAAATAGAATACTATTAACTGCAACATGTAAGTGTAAAAAAACAACAACATTATAATTTGGACTATTTCAGAAAGTGATTTTTCTATTTCTATTTCTATTTCTATTTCTATAGGGCTTCACGGTGGCAGAGGTGTTAGTGCGTCTGCCTCACAATACGAAGGTCCTGCAGTCCTGGGTTCAAATCCAGGCTCGGGATCTTTCTGTGTGGAGTTTGCATGTTCTCCCCGTGAATGCGTGGGTTCCCTCCGGGTACTCCGGCTTCCTCCCACTTCCAAAGACATGCACCTGGGGATAGGTTGATTGGCAACACTAAATTGGCCCTAGTGTGTGAATGTGAGTGTGAATGTTGTCTGTCTATCTGTGTTGGCCCTGCGATGAGGTGGCGACTTGTCCAGAGTGTACCCCGCCTTCTGCCCGATTGTAGCTGAGATAGGCGCCAGCGCCCCCCGCGACCCCAAAAGAGAATAAGCGGTAGAAATGGATGGATGGATTTTTCTATTTATAAACAAAGAAAAAAATCTGATGTCATCTTTATTTTTAAGTTATCGTGCCGCGATTTTTTTACCAGTCTGGCTGACTGGGGAGTAGATTTTTCTCCATGTGGCCCCCCATCTAAATTGAGTTTGACACCCCTGATCTAGATAGATTGTACATATATTAACCCCATCTTTAAAAAGTCAAAAACCGAAGTTTAGTGCATGTATTTGCAAGTAAAATCATTAGATAGATAGATATCTCTCGATCCATCTAATGATTTTACTTGTGTTTTAGGTTTCAACCAAATACATGCACTGATACGTTTTTTTAGTGTGTTTGTGCATGTTGTGGCCCCTCAGGAGTCTCGTGCATGGGGCTCCAGAATTTGGTGCTGCGCCCCTGCTTATTGTCAAAGTGAATATCTTATGACAGTGAGTCAACATGGTCGTGTTTACACTGTTCAAATGTCACTGAGCTTTTTTTCCACCTGTTGTGATATTTATCTCTCCTCCTCCCACCTCCCTTAATTGTCACAATGAATAACATTACCGCACAATGCCCAAAGTCGCCGCTTCCTATTTGCTCGGATTTTCCTGGTTTTATCAAAGCTGTCATAAAAGGCCTGCCAGACTGCATCTGACAAAGTGGCAATTTGCACAATTTCTCCCATACGGACACTTGCGGCCCCCTCTGCAGTCATTGTGCATATAAACAATGCCCCGCAGTGCTACCTAGCACACAAGAGTGAAGGATTGTGTGCGCGTGTGTGTGTGTGTGTGTGTGTGTGTGTGTGTGTGTGTGTGTGTGTGTGTGTGTGTGTGCGTGTATGTGTGTGTGTGTGTGTGCGCGTGTGTGCGTGCGTGTGCGAGGCCTGCCAGGCTGAATTACATTGCTGCCAACGTCGGCACATTTGGTAAAATGCAGATTTTGTTTTGCGGACGCAGATTTATGTGAAGACTTGTGCTCATCTCACCGTGAAAGTATTATATGATAATGCCATAAATTGGACAGTTTGACAATTGTACATTTATAAGCTGAGGGCAATCTGATTTTATTGACCATATAGGCTGAAGCTGCAATGACATGGGTCATTGAGCAGGGGGTGTACTAGATTTACACTGAGAACAAACTTGGCTCTTTTTTAAATGAGAAATTTTCTTTTTCTTTTTCCATTTGGGAAAGAGGAAAGGAAGATGATGATGAAGCAGCTTTGTTTGTTGGAACACAAGACAGTACGTGACGATGGTGACCAACACTTTCCATTTATTGAAGACACATCCCATCAAGTGATTTACACGCTATAAAACAAAGACTTGGCCGACAAGGAATTCCAATCAGGTTTAGTTGCACCTTCCACTTTATTGAGATTGCGCATAGAATGCATCCTTTGATGTGGAATAACCCTTAAGTGGCTCAAATAGGAATTGTTTGGACAAAAATATGACTGGTGACTAACTATCGTATTGTTTGGGCTATAAGCCGGTATATAAGCAAAAATGTTTTCATATATAAACCTCACTGGATTGTAATCCGCAGGTACATACGTTGTAAAAAGAGATATTTACATTGAAATACTTTGTAAATGTTTACTTACAGTACATAAATTAATTGTTTCCAAACGGTGACTGTAACATGGCAGTAAAACGGCTCATCAAACAAAACAGAAAAGTCATTGGTGTCTGTATTTTTTTTTTTGAGATGAAAAATATGCTCTCCTTTATCAATAAGGTTCCAGATGTTAGCAGGATTCTTCTTCCTTGTACTATGTAAACACTTGGAGTTTGAACAATCGTTGTACATTGTTTAATATTTTTGCCTAATGCATTCCATAATTTAGGCTTAAACAAAGAAAAATCCATAAATTAGCCGCACATTTGTATAAGACGCAATGTTTAAAGCTTGGGAATAAAGTAACTTATAACTTGGAAATGACTAACTGTTTTGTTGGTTGAGTTGCGTCATCAAATTCGATCTTATGTTTTAAAAAATGTAGTGGCTGACACTTGAAAAAGTGAAACACAAGATGTTTATATGTGTACAGTCGTCCCTCGCCACATCACGCTTTGAAGTTTGCGACTTCACTCTAATGTGTCAAGCCTATGGTTCATGTTTTGTTTTGGTCATGCTGTGTTTAATTTTTTGGACATTTAGTTCTGTTTTGCATTTCCTTGTTTGTCTTGTTACCATGCCAACTGATTTAGTTTTCATCCGTCATGTCCAACACGCCGGACTGTAGTCAGTTGGAAGCGTGTCTTAATGAAATCAAACAATGGATGTCCGCAAATTTTTTGCAACTTAACGCCAAAAAAACCGAAATGCTGATTATCGGTCCTGCTAGACACCGACCTTTATTTAATAATACAACTTTAACATTTGACAACCAAATAATAAAACAAGGTGACTCGGTAAAAAATCTGGGTATTATCTTCGACCCAACTCTCTCCTTTGAGGCACACATCAAAAGCGTTAATAAAACGGCCTTCTTTCATCTCCGTAATATCGCTAAAATTCGCTCCATTTTGTCTACTAAAGACGCCGAGATCATTATCCATGTGTTTGTTACGTCTCGTCTCGATTACTGTAACGTATTATTTTCGGGTCTCCCCATGTCTAGCATTAAAAGATTACAGTTGGTACAAAATGCGGCTGCTAGACTTTTGACAAGAACAAGAAAGTTTGATCATATTACACCTGTACTGTCTCACCTGCATTGGCTTCCTGTGCACTTAAGATGTGACTTTAAGGTTTTACTACTTACGTACAAAATACTACACGGTCTAGCTCCATCCTATCTTGCCGATTGTATTGTACCATATGTCCCGGCAAGAAATCTGCGTTAAAAAGACTCCGGCTTATTAGTGATTCCCAAAGCCCAAAAAAAGTCTGCGGGCTATAGAGCGTTTTCCGTTCGGGCTCCAGTACTCTGGAATGCTGGAACTCTAGAACAGTTCGAGATGCTACCTCAGTAGAAGCATTTAAGTCTCACCTTAAAACTCATCTGTATACTCTAGCCTTTAAATAGACCTCCTTTTTTAGACCAGTTGATCTGCCGCTTCTTTTCTTTTTTCTCCTATGTCCCCCCCTCCCTTGTGGAGGGGGTCCGGTCCGATGACCATGGATGAAGTACTGGCTGTCCAGAGTCGAGACCCAGGATGGACCGCTCGTCGGGACCCAGGATGGACCGCTCGCCTGTGTATCGGTTGGGGACATCTCTACGCTGCTGATCCGCCTCCGCTTGGGATGGTTTCCTGTGGACGGGACTCTCACTGCTGTCTTGGATCCGCTTTGAACTGAACTCTCGCGGCTATGTTGGAGCCACTATGGATTGAACTTTCAGTATCATGTTGGACCCGCTCGACATCCATTGCTTTCGGTCCCCTAGGGGATGTGGGGTGGGGGGTGGGGGGGGTTACCCACATCTGAGGTCCTCTCCAAGGTTTCTCATAGTCAGCATTGTCACTGGCGTCCCACTGGATGTGAATTCTCCCTGCCCACTGGGTGTGAGTTTTCCTTGCCCTTTTGTGGGTTCTTCCGAGGATGTCGTAGTCGTAATGGTTTGTACAGTCCTTTGAGACATTTGTGATTTAGGGCTATATAAATAAACATTGATTGATGTCTGATCATGAATTTTGTATAGCCATACTACACTGAGCATCCCTGATCTCATCTCTTCTCAAAGCTAAGCAGTGTCTGGCCTGGTTAGTACTTGGATGGGAGACTGCCTAGGAATACCAGGTGCTTTTGACCTTTGGACTCTAAACTCCTTTTTTTTTTACTCCCTGTTTTGTTACCATGAAGACCAATCAGTTCACCTGTCTTGTCTCACACCTATTTTCACTTATCATGTTCATTATTTAAGCCACAGTTACCAGTTGGTCAGTTTGGCAACATCACCTCCTTCACGACCTCGATTATCTGCTTCATGCCTTGCTATGCTGTTCATTTTGTCCACGTAAGTTTTTGTCATTCATGCCATAGCACAAGTGTTTTGTTTCATGTTTATAGTTTATAGCCTTTGGGCTGGTCTTTTGTTTCATAGCCCAAGTTTTGTATCTCCATTGTGAGCGCTTTTTGTTTGTTCCTGTTTTTAGTTTATTAGTAAATAAATTAAATTGGGGATGGCGTGGCGCAGTGGAAGAGTGGCCGTGCGCAACTCGAGGGTCCCTGGTTCAATCCCCACCTAGTACCAACCTCGTCACGTTCGTTGTGTCCTGAGCAAGACACTTCACCCTTGCTCCTGATGGGTGCTGGTTAGCTGCCTTGCATGGCAGCTCCCTCCATCAGTGTGTGAATGTGTGTGTGAATGGGTAAATGTGGAAGTAGCGTCAAAGCGCTTTGAGTACCTTGAAGGTAGAAAAGCGCTATACAAGTACAACCCATTTATTTATTTATTTAAATATATACCTACCTTCACGCCGTTTCCACTCCATTCGCTTCGCACCTCGGGAAAACAACCTAAGACCAGTCCAAGCCTGACATAATGCAATTTTTTTAAAAGCATGTTCTGTATAATTTTGGCCTAAATTACCGTACTTTTCGGGCTATAGATCACACAGGTATTTAAAGGCTTACTGAAACCCACCACTACCGACCACGCAGTCTGATAGTTTATACATCAATGATGAAATATTAACATTGCAACACATCCCAATACGGCCTTTTTAGTTTACTAAATTGAAATTTAAAATTTCCCGCGAGTTTCTTGTTGAAAACGTCGCGGAATGATGACGTGTGTGCGTGATGTCACAGACTGTTAGGAAATATTAGCGCTGCACCACTAGGGGCTTAAAGTCGTCTGCTTTAACCGTATAATTACACAGTATTTTGGACATCTGTGTTGCTGAATCTTTTGCAATTTGTTCATTTACTAATGAAGACTATAAAGAACAATGCTGTTGGTGGAACGCGGTGGATTGCAGCTGTCTTTAGCACCGAGACACAGCCGGTGTTTCTTTGTTTGTTGTGAAGCTTTAACACAGAGCGGTCAAGCGAACATGTTTCTCTACGTCAACCAACATGTTTTTGGATGGGGAAATTGTGATATGTATTATACCGGAGACATCAGTGGATTATTCGTCATCCTGCAGCAACTGTCAAAAAAGGCAGCTGTGAGCTTCGCTCCTCGGCTTCTTTCTGAGACACTGCGTGGTCACAGCAGCCATCCGACCTTGAGGTATGTCTTTACAATCTTTATAAATCTCACTAAAACACTATTAAAACAAAAAGCAGACAAGGGATCTTCCAGAATTATTCTAGTAAATGTGTCTAATTACATCTGAAACGCTCACTTTTCCGCCGCCCGGAGCAGTCGCTTTTTTTTTTTTTTTCTAGTCCTTCACCATCAATATCCTACCTAATTCACAAATCTTTCATCCTCACTCAAATTAATGGGGAAATTTCTCGGTCCGAATTGCTCTTACTGCTGGTGGCTCCCATTATAAACAATGTGAATATGTGTGATGCCCTGCAACTTGTGACGTCACGTGCTCATACTTCCGGTAAAGGCAGGGCTTTTCTATTAGCGACCAAAAGTTGCGAACTTTGTCGTCGAAGTTCTCTACTAAATCCTTTCAGCAAAAATCTGGCAATATCACGAAAGGATCAAGTATGACACATAGAATGGACCTGCCATTCCAGTTTAAATAAGAAAATCTAATTTCAGTAGGCCTTTAAGCTGCACCCCACACATCAAATTTTAGAAGAAGTAAATATTTTTACATAAATAAGTCGCATATATACACCAGTACGGAAGAGTTTTCAAATGTTTATTTACAAACCTTAATTGTTTCCAAATGGTGCCTGTAACCCGGCAGTAAAACAGCTGATCAAACAAAAGATGTCGTCGTCATGGACCCACCAGCTGTGGAAGCTAGCTATCCAAACAGCCAAACAGACTCAATAACTCCACAATGGCATTTTGGTGAATTTACGAAACGGAAAAAATTATAAAAATAATGCCATTGTACTTTAATAATTTTAACACAGACACTGATAAACGTGCTAGCATATTCGCTAATACTAACAACGCTGGCTTGATTACATTACGATAGAACGTACAAATATGCATGAAAACACTCCTACAGACATCACACATGGGATGATTTATTAAGTATGAATTGTTTTAATTGCCGTATTTTCCGGACTATAGGGTGCACCCATTAAATTTTAAGAGAAAATATATTTTCCTTATATTAGCCACGGATGTTGCGAAACGAGTTGTTTAAACAGGAAGATTATGTAAATGTTTATTTTCATACCTTAATTGTTTCTTAACCGTGTCTGTAACACAGCAGTAAAATGTCTAATCAAACCAAACAGAAGTCATCGTCATGGAGCCACTAGCTGCGGAAGCTAGCTTTCCAATCAGCTAAACAGACTCAGTAACTCCACAGTGATGTCTTTGTGAGTTTACTACAGAATTTGTGAAATTGAAACAATTTAAGTTAATATTACTAACACAGACACTCGTATGAATACTAGAATATTAGCTATTGCTAACGATGCTAGCGTCATTAAATTAGGATGGAGCTTACAAATATGCACGAAAACACTCTGACTGACATTTCACATGGGAGGGTTTGGAAAGTATTGATTGATTGATTCAAACTTTTATTAGTATATTGCACAGTACAGTACATATTCCGTACAATTGACCACTAAATGGTAACACCCCAATAAGTTTTTCAACGTGTTTAAGTCGGGTTTGTTGTGCTCGTAGCGTGAAAGCAAGACAACTTCGTGTATCGTTGACACACAAAAACGTGTGCGTCCTTTATTCTTTTTGAACCAAAAAACCGACTGACTTAAAACACTCAAAAATGGCGGGAACAACAAACCCCCACCTTTGGGAGAATCTACTGACGGCCACTTAAAGGGGCCGCGCCGAATTACCTGCAACGGAACAACCTTGTCATGTGCCTAATTGAACAGTACAGTGAAACAGAACAACATTGTCATGTGCACACTCGAACAGTACAGTGAACAATAACAATAAGGTCAAGCACTATGTGTGGCGAATTATGTCCGTAAATCAACCGCTACAGGGTCCACGTTAATACATTCATGGTATACATAGTTTTAGTTATACAGTAAAACTTACAAAATCTGCTTGGAGTGATGAATGAAGAATCCACACAAGTATAACTGCTCTGGATATCTAGAAGACTGAACGGCACTCTGGTTGGAAAAAAAATAAAAAAAAATAAAATAATAATAATTACGAGTAAAAAGGACTTTCAGGGAGCAAACTTGTCCAAAAGATGGTTTCATAGCACAAACAATAAAACACCTTCTTATTGTATTTGCTGGTTTTAAAAAAATAGAAAAATTCAAAAATAAAAAACTTTTATTTCGGCTATTAGCGAAGAAAAATATATCAATTAGCCGCACCATCTTCTAAGCCACAGGGTTGAAAGTGTTGGTATAGTCCGGAATTTGCGGGATATTGAATAACTCACAACGTTGCTTGGAGTGGTGAAGGAAAAATCCTTTCAAGCACAAACTCTATGGACGAATACTTTTGGTTGAAGGTACAAAACAGGAAATACATTTCCAAGCCGCAGCACCTAGAGAGCAAATTCGTCAAAAAAATGGCACCATAGCACAAAAATAAAAACTTTTCAGCGTTTCTTTCGGTGTAATATGAAAATTTGTCAAATATAAAGCATTACGGCCGTTAGCCAAAACAAATCCGTAAATTAACCACTATCTTTTATTAGCCGCAGGGTTTAATGCGATGGAAAAAAGTAACGACTTAACGGTTTGCATTTTCAAGCAAAAAAATGTTGCGTGTCTGCATATTTGTGCCGCCTGCTGGCGATGTCTCTCCTGTTCTTTTTCTTTTTTCTAGTTGCCATGGTGTCTTGAGGGAAGGTGAGCGTGACTGAGCACAGCTGATTGCAATCATCGTCATCCTACTTATACTGATCAGACACACCTGTTATTGCAGGATCTATCCCTCATGTTCTGCCACCATGTTCCTCGCCAACTCTGCTCCATGTTCCTTCCCTGCTTCCCTGCTAAGTATTCTGACTGTATAGTTTGTTGTATTTTGGCTCAGTCCTGTTATCCCCCAGGGCCACTTTTTGTTGCAAGTTTGTTTCATTTTTTTCATGCCACTGGCTGTCTCCCGCAAGTGACATTTTTTTTACTCTGCCTCGCATTGTTTGCTACTTTTTGTGATCCTGGTACTACTAACCAGGGTCGCCACCTTTTGTTATCACTCGCTTTTTGTGTAATCAAAACATTTTTTTGTCATGTCGTCTCTCTGGTGTTTTGTTGGAATACCCCTCGGATAAAAAGCGTAACAAAAATGGCAAAATTAACTAAAATGATTACTACGGAGGCTACTAAGGCTTCACGTTGGAAGAGGGGTTAGTGCGTCTGCCTCACAATACGAAAGTCGTGCAGTCCTGGGTTCAATCCCAGGCTCAGGATCTTTCTGTGTGGAGTTTGCATATCCTCCCCGTGAACGCGTGGGTTCCCTCCGGGTACTCCGGCTTCCTCCCACTTCCAAAGACATGCACCTGGGGATAGGTTGATTGGCAACACTAAATTGGCCCTAGTGTGTGAATGTGAGTGTGAATGTTGTCTGTCTATCTGTGTTGGCCCTGCGATGAGGGTGCGACTTGTCCAGGGTGTACCCGCCTTCCGCCCGATTGTAGCTGAGATAGGCACCAGCGCCCCCCGCGACCCCAAAAGGGAATAAGCGGTAGAAAATGGATGGATGGATGGATGGATTACTAAGAAAGTTATTTAGATACGGCCAAACCAATCGAAGAGCATCGTTCAGTATCGAAGCCTCTGATTGGCTCAGCCTCAGTTAGCATTACTATATTTTATTTAAATAGTGTGCAGGGGACCAGAGGGTGTTATTTCATGTGAAGAGGGCTCTCATAATGTTAACAAAAAACATATTAAATAGGTGTTTTCATGCTCTAGCTTTGTAAATAGTTGATTTTTAATTAATAATTCTAACTTCCTACTTATAGTATACCATGAATTGATTAACGTGAACCCTGACTTAAACAAGTTGAAAAACTTATTCGGGTGTTACCATTTAGTGGTCAATTGTACAGAATATATACTGAACTGTGCAATCTACTAGTAAAAGTTTCAATCAATCAATCGATCGATCGATCAGGCCGGAGACAATTAACAGCGATAAACTAGGGATTATTATATTTGTATCCTTTTATCATAAAAAGTCAAATTTGAGATTTGTTACAAAGTAAGAAGTGAAATACTGTACGTGAAGTTAGAGTGATGTTAATCAAGATTTGAATTTAATTTTATCTGTGTTGTTTAACTTATTTTTACAGCTAAGAATGTTTACATGTCACGTACAGAATGTACAGTTAATAATTTGATCATTACAAAACCTCTAAACTGGTTAGTTATATTTCTATTCATTCCTACAGGCAACACCACCTCCATCTGCTCTTATAGGTCTTTGCGAGAAGGCAGCAAAGCATTTCAATTCAGTGAAAATTGCATTGTGTGCGTGTGTGTGCATGCGTGTGCATATGTATGTATTTTATATATATATATATATATATATATATATATATATATATATATATATAACTGTCAAACTATATAACTGTATAACGGATAAACCACAGAAACCTCGACTATATATATATATATATATATATATATATATATAAAATTGTCAAACTTTTAACTTTTCAATTAGTTTTAGAATAACTTTATTTCCCCTCAGCCCTGAGAAAACAATGTTAGTTCAAAGATCATGCATAAAAGAAAGCTATTTACACTGTTTTGATCTGTCTGAATCTGATATGGCACAAAGTTACTGTTACAGTTAAAAGAGACAAACCTGTCAAACAAACAATTGGTATGATTGCACATCTGTCAAATATACTGTACGTGCCGACAAGACCTACTAACTCACGCCCTCCAGTTGTCATTATGGGAAGCAGATGTCCATCTGCAGTTTGCAACAGAAATTTTATTTAATTTTTAATTTGCTAACTATTGAAAGAAAACAACTTATATGCAGTCATTCCTCGTTTATCACGACTAATTGGTTCTGGTACAGTTCAAGAAATTTTCGCAAAGTAGGTACTCCGACTTCCCTTTTCTGTCTTTAAATCCCATTTCCTTTAGGAACTTTCTTACAGTTCGGTCACAGACGGTGACTCCAATACCTACCCTTTTGTTCTTCATTAGTTTTGCTGTGCATTGTCTGTTTTCAAGTAGGACTACAAGCTTTGTGCATTTGTGCTTGTCTGATGTTGTCACTGTATTTATTTATAATTGTTTCCGTCTGTTCACTAATTTTGTTTTGTCAGGCTTGGACTTGGATGTGGTTTACTCCTTCGATGCAGAGGGATTACAGGACGAGCCAGGCGAGACTGTGAGTACATGGTTTATTCGGAATACTAAATACAAAAATAAACTAACTAAGGGCGCTCACAAAGAGGTACAAAACTTGGCTACAAAAATACAAACAGGAAAACAAAACAACTGCTCGATGGCATGAAAGACGATAAACTATCAACTTAAACTTGGACTGTGGCAGAACTATGAACAACTAAAACAAAAACACTTACTGTGACCGAAACAAGGGGCATGGATAGCAGGTAATCGTGAAGGCATGAAGGCAAGCACATGTAAATAGCAAAGTTCCCACGACGAGGACAGAAACAGAATGGTATAAATAGCAGCTATGATGATTAGAAACAGGTGTGGGACTGAGGGCTGGGTGTGACTTGGAGACCAGGTGGAAACTAATGGGTTACTATGGAAAAACAAAACCAGGAAGTGTAAAACGAGAAACAAGAGTCCAAAAACAAAACAAACATGATCAAACTTAAAACTGAATTACAGGCATGACATGTTTTACCTCTCTTTTTGAACTGGACCTTGTTCTGTCCTTTTAATGTTGTGAATATGTACAGGTTTTAGCGCGTCTTTATGTTACGACAAAATATTCCGAATGGCGTTTTTAAATGGAGCATTTTTATTCCGGTTAGGTTTTTATTTATTTATTTTATTTTTTAATTTTTTAAAATTTGACAGGTATTACAATGTTACAATGTACAATAGAACAATCAACACATTTTCCCCCTTTTTCCCCACCCACTTCCAAGAACAGCAACCCAACCCATACCCCATACAGACATAAACCCCCCTCCCCCCCAGGTCCTACATAAGTTAAAAGGTACAGTCACAAATGGAAAATAATTAGTACATCACTTTCTTCTCAACATAGGCAGATAGTAAATATACACCAGGAATAAATATAAAAAAATAAATAAAAAGAAGCTGGTTTATGAAAGGTGAACTTTCTCATGTGTCCTGTAGCGTCTTTAATTTGGCTATGTAGTCAACCATACAGCCCCAAACAAAATAAAATTTCTCAGGTGCCCCCTAAGATTGAACTTTATTTTTTCCAGATCTAAATACATCATAAGGTCTTTAAGCCATAAGGAGGCTTTGGGGCAGAAAGGGGACTTCCACTCCAGCAAAATTCTCCTACGTGCTAATAAGGATGCAAAGGCTATACTATCCTTACATTTTCTCTTTATTTGGGGATCTGACACCGTCCCAAAAATAGCCATTTCTGCACATGGTGTCAGATTTAAATCCAGTGCCTTAGCAAGGTGTTTGAAAATAGTTGTCCAGTAATCAAGCAAATGGGGACGAGACCAAAACATGTGCGTCATGTTAGCAGGTGACATGTGACATCTGTTACAAGTATCCGAGATATTGTGATATATTTTGGAGAGTTTGGAATTAGTGAAATAAATACGGTGGACTACCTTAAATTGTATTAAATTAAGCCTTGAACAGGATGTACTGTTGTTAATTTGGGTTAAGGCAGAATCCCAATCTCCATCATCTATGGCTCTGCCAAGCTCTTCTTCCCAATTCCCTCTGATTTTATCAAGAGATGTTTTACCAAACTGGGGGATTAAGGTGTAGATTTTGGAAATTAAGCCTTTTTGATTTGTGGGAATATCTAAAATTGAATCAGTTAGCGAATTTGGTGGAGTGTTAGGGAAAGAGAGACTATTTGATTTAACAAAATTACGAACCTGAAAGTATCGAAATAGGTGAGATTTTGGTAGGTCAAATTTTTCACATAGTTCACTGAAACTAGCGAAAACATCACCAATATATAAGTCTTTTAGCCTGCTAAGGTTTCCGGTTAGGTTTTTAATCTGATTAAATGTGTCCATGTGCACATATCTAGTAACATCATGTCAGTCACCATCCATCCATCCATCCATCCATCATCTTCCGCTTATCCGAGGTCGGGTCGCGGGGGCAGCAGCCTAAGCAGGGAAGCCCAGACTTCCCTATCTCCAGCCACTTCGTCTAGCTCTTCCCGGGGGATCCCGAGGCGTTCCCAGGCCAGCCGGGAGACATAGTCTTTCCAACGTGTCCTGGGTCTTCCCCGTGGCCTCCTACCAGCTGGACGTGCCCTAAACACATCCCTAGGGAGGCGTTCGGGTGGCATCCTGACCAGATGCCCGAACCACCTCATCTGGCTCCTCTCGATGTGGAGGAGCAGCGGCTTTACGTTGAGCTCCTCCCGGATGGCAGAGCTTCTCACCCTATCTCTAAGGGAGAGCCCCGCCACCCGGCGGAGGAAACTCATTTCGGCCGCTTGTACCCGTGATCTTATCCTTTCGGTCATGACCCAAAGCTCATGACCATAGGTGAGGATGGGAACGTAGATCGACCGGTAAATTGAGAGCTTTGCCTTCCGGCTCAGCTCCTTCTTCACCACAACGGATCGATACAACGTCCGCATTACTGAAGACGCCGCACCGATCCGCCTGTCGATCTCACGATCCACTCTTCCCCCACTCGTGAACAAGACTCCTAGGTACTTGAACTCCTCCACTTGGAGCAGGGTCTCCTCCCCAACCCGGAGATGGCACTCCACCCTTTTCCGGGCGAGAACCATGGACTCGGACTTGGAGGTGCTGATTCTCATTCCGGTCGCTTCACACTCGGCTGCGAACCGATCCAGTGAGAGCTGAAGATCCCGGCCAGATGAAGCCATCAGGACTACATCATCTGCAAAAAGCAGAGACCTAATCCCGTGGCCACCAAACCGGAACCCCTCAACGGCTTGACTGTGCCTAGAAATTCTGTCCATAAAAGTTATGAACAGAATCGGTGACAAAGGACAGCCTTGGCGGAGTCCAACCTTCACTGGAAACGTGTCCGACTTACTGCCAGCAATGCGGACCAAGCTCTGACACTGATCATACAGGGAGCGGACTGCCACAATAAGACATTCCGATACCCCATACTCTCTGAGCACTCCCCACAGGACTTCCCGAGGGACACGGTCGAATGCCTTCTCCAAGTCCACAAAGCACATGTAGACTGGTTGGGCAAACTCCCATGCACCCTCAAGAACCCTGCCGAGAGTATAGAGCTGGTCCACAGTTCCACGACCAGGACGAAAACCACACTGTTCCTCCTGAATCCGAGGTTCGACTATCCGGCGAAGCCTCCTCTCCAGTACACCTGAATAAACCTTACCGGGAAGGCTGAGGAGTGTGATCCCACGATAGTTGGAACACACCCTCCGGTCCCCCTTCTTAAAGAGAGGGACCACCACCCCGGTCTGCCAATCCAGAGGTACCGCCCCCGATGTCCACGCGATGCTGCAGAGTCTTGTCAACCAAGACAGCCCCACAGCATCCAGAGCCTTAAGGAACTCCGGGCGGATCTCATCCACCCCCGGGGCCTTGCCGCCGAGGAGCTTTTTAACTACCTCAGCGACCTCAGCCCCAGAAATAGGAGAGTCCACCACAGATTCCCCAGGCACCGCTTCCTCAAAGAAAGACGTGTTGGTGGGATTGAGGAGGTCTTCGAAGTATTCCCTCCACCGATCCACAACATCCGCAGTCGAAGTCAGCAGAACACCATCCGCACCATACACGGTGTTGATAGTGCACTGCTTCCCCTTCCTGAGGCGCCGTATGGTGGTCCAGAATCGCTTCGAAGCCGTCCGGAAGTCGTTTTCCATGGCTTCCCCGAACTCTTCCCATGTCCGAGTTTTTGCCTCCGCGACCGCTAAAGCTGCACACCGCTTGGCCCGTCGGTACCCGTCCACTGCCTCCGGAGTCCTATGAGCCAAAAGAACCCGATAGGACTCCTTCTTCAGCTTGACGGCATCCCTCACTGCTGGTGTCCACCAACGGGTTCTGGGATTACCGCCACGACAGGCACCAGCAACCTTGCGGCCACAGCTCCAATCAGCCGCCTCGACAATAGAGGTTCGGAACATGGTCCACTCGGACTCAATGTCCCGCACCTCCCTCGTGACATGTTCAAAGTTCTCCCGGAGGTGTGAATTGAAACTCTCTCTGACAGGAGACTCTGCCAGACGTTCCCAGCAGACCCTCACAATGCGCTTGGGCCTGCCAGGTCTGTCCGGCATCCTCCCCCACCATCGCAGCCAACTCACCACCAGGTGGTGATCGGTAGAAAGCTCCGCCCCTCTCTTCACCCGAGTGTCCAAAACATAAGGCCGCAAATCCGATGACACAACTACAAAGTCGATCATGGAACTGCGGCCTAGGGTGTCCTGGTGCCAAGTGCACATATGGACACCCTTATGTTTGAACATGGTGTTTGTTATCGACAAACTGTGACGAGCACAAAAGTCCAATAACAAAACACCACTCGGGTTTAGATCCGGGCGACCATTCTTCCCAATCACGCCTCTCCAGGTTTCACTGTCGTTGCCAACATGAGCGTTGAAGTCCCCCAGTAGGACAAGGGAATCACCCGGAGGAACACTTTCCAGTACTCCCTCGAGTGTACCCAAAAAGGGTGGGTATTCTGAACTGCTGTTTGGTGCGTAAGCACAAACAACAGTCAGGACCCGTCCCCCCACCCGAAGGCGAAGGGAAGCTACCCTCTCGTCCACTGGGTTGAACTCAAACGTACAGGCTTTGAGCCGGGGGGCAACCAGAATTGCCACCCCAGCCCGTCGCCTCTCACTGCCGGCAACGCCAGAGTGGAAGAGGGTCCAGTCCCTCTCGAGAGAACTGGTTCCAGAGCCCTTGCTGTGCGTCGAGGTGAGTCCGACTATATCCAGCCGGAACTTCTCTACCTCGCGCACTAGCTCAGGCTCCTTCCCCCCCAGTGAGGTGACGTTCCACGTCCCAAGAGCTAGCTTCTGTAGCCGAGGATCGGACCGCCAAGTGCCCTGCCTTCGGCTGCCGCCCAGCTCACAATGCACCCGACCTCTATGGCCCCTCCTATGAGTGGTGAGCCCATTGGAGGGATGACCCACGTTGCCTCTTCGGGCTGTGCCCGGCCGGGCCCCATGGGAACAGGCCCGACCACCAGGCGCTCGCCATCGTGCCCCAACTCCGGGCCTGGCTCCAGAGCGGGGCCCCGGTGACCCACGTCCGGGCGAGGGAAATCTGGGTTCATTTCGTTGTAATTCCATAGAAGTCTTTGAGCTGCTCTTTGTCTGATCACTCACCTAGGACCTTTTTGTCTTGGGAGACCCTACCAGGGGGCATGAAAACCCCCAGGCAACATAGCTCCTAGGATCATTGGGACACGCAAACTCCTCTACCACGGTAAGGTAGCAGCTCAGAGAGGAGGCGTAATGTCAGTCACATTACGCCATTTTCGCGAGATTCTGTTTTTAGAGAACTTTGAATTCCTCAATGACGCGTAAATAAATCTATGATTCTGTATCCTTTCGTGTACCGTGACACCAGAAAGGAGGCAATAAATGGTTGAGTCGGATTGGCTGTTCTGCAGTGTCTTTTTTATGCTTTGGAGCAGCACCTGAATGAATGTGACAGTGCGCGGGTGTCATAATTACAACTGTCGGCTGGATTTAAAAAGTACCGATCGCTGTATCAGTAGTCCAAAATTTTAACTTTACCGGTACTAAAATATGCCAGTACTCGGTATACAACCCTAGTCTTGAAAAGTTGATGTTTTCCTTGGTCTACCATTATGTTTGCCTGTAACAACCTGCCCATTTGTCTTTGGTCTAAATTTTAGACACAAACATCTTTTCCTCTCCTTTGCTTCAATTGGCATCTTTTGTGTTGGAGCCATGATTCATGTCCATCCACCTGGTGCAACAGCTCTCAAAGTTGTGAGCAGTCCTTTTTAACTGCATATTAACGAACAGATTTAATCTGATGCAGGTGTTACCTTTGTAAATGAAAATGTACAGGAGTTTACAGGGGTTGTCCAAAATTTTCTCAGATTTGACTGATTCCATATTTTTTTTCCACTCTATTTGATCTAAAATGAAACTATTACTGAGTACCACAATTAATATTCCCGATTTGTTTATGTGTTCCTTAAAGCCAGAAAGTTCCCATTTGAAACGACTATAATTCTGCCAAAATAAAAACAACTGAGTGAACATCCTCCAAGACTGGTAGTTTCCTAATTTTTTTCAGAGGTTGTAGAAGTGATAGACGTTGCGTTGCACATTTCTGTAGTTTCTTTTATGCACGCTGTGTTAATGTACATTCCCTGGGATTGCGACCACTTGCATGGAGATACAGTTAGCTGGTGCTCGCTTTGGTGGCAGTTTTATTTTCCGGTGGGCGGACTATGCATCGAAAATAGGGAGCAACATTTCAAATATTGGACGGTTCCGTGGGAATTGGAATGTAAATTCCTGTTCCATCAATGTGCGATGCCCAGTAGACGTAAGGCTGTTGAATGCTTGTCCTTTGCCAATTTGTATTTTTAACGGGGATATGTATTAGAAATTTAATTTTTTTAGACGTTTAGGAGTTTTTTTTACCCCTCATTCCCAAATTCCCCTCCAAATGAGTCATCATATGCTCATTAATTGATTCCCCCCCTCAAGACTTAGCAGTTCTGCTTACATAAAAAAGGGAGGCTGTATAGACAAAGTGAGGAAAGCGAAGGAGGATGTGATGATGAAGTGTTTGATGTATGTCTCAAGAACAAGCTTGGCCTTAATGATAAAACACAGCCAATGAATAAGTCTGGCAGTGGACATAGGCAGCCTGTCAGGGTAAGCATAAAACGGTGATGGGTGAGGGCGTTGCATTGTTAAACCTTCACGCTGCACGATGAACAGCTCTGAAGACACACATGAGGGCTGAGAGCATAAAACATAGCTGTAATTAAAGGTGCAATCTGTGATTGTAAGCCAATATTTTTTTTGTTTTTGTCAAAGTCAGCAAATATATGCTTATGGTTCAGAAGCTGTTCATTCTCAGGTGTTCCTTCATAATTTGTAAACAAGATGGATGAATAAATAGATAACACAATGACACTGTTACACATATTTATGTAATTAACATGCTGGAAAAAAATCGATTCACATCCGAATCGCGATTGTTAATTATTATGATTTTGAATCAAGAATCAACTAAGTGCAAATCCGCACTTTAATTTGCACTTAGTTACTGAGTCTATACATCATACGTCAGCAGCCAATAAGAGCTTTTGTAACTTGTAACATGTTTTAAAAGGTTTTGTTATCATTCCATCCATTCATTCATTTTCTAACGCTTGTCCCTATCAGGGTCGCGTGTAGTGCTGGAGCCTATCCCAGCTGCATTCGCCAAACAGACAACATTCATTCATAAACCAAAAGAGGGGCTTCAATAGACCGAATACTGTACTGGGGCACACCTGGGGCACAAATAATTCATGTGAGCGTGCAAAGCGCGCAAACAAAAACATTTTTAGCCCTTATTTATCATAAAAAATACATAAATAGTGCTTTAAACTATGAAATCATATCAGATGATGTTGTATGGATCTTTGATTAACCACCTGAAATTAACTAATGCATTTGACCTACTTGTGCACTTTTTTACTCCAGACTTCTAAACTGCTACTGGTAAAAGCCAAAAGGAAGAGCAATGAATCTTTTTGAAATATATATTGCAGTAATCATCTGCAAATTTAACATCTACAAAAGTAAAACAAAAAATAAAGTACCCCTACATCTCTGGGTTCTTTTATATTATTTAATTTCCATTTATGGCAACGTGGCTAATCCTATTTTAGATAAACAAAACTATAAAATATACACAAAACAATAAAGCCACAGTAGTAGAATAAATGAACAACTGTTGTGTGTCTGTTCAGGGAATCATTTTCTGAGAAGTAAACTGTAACGTCTCCTTTTCATTTTTGCAAAGTGGTCAATCACTCTGGACAGCCCTGGAAATATTACCGTAACTGTTATACAGTTGACCAGTGGTTCCCAACTGCTGGGTCGTGACATAAAAGTGGATTGTGTGTCATTTTTAGTGAGTCGCAGTCACATGTGTGCATGGAAAAAAAAAAGTTTAGGGAGAAAAAAATCAAATTGTGGCAACAAATCCAGATATTTTTAGCTATTTTTCTAGTGACTATTAGTGAGTATTTTAGCAAAAGGCAAACCGACTAACAAGTTGGAGGAGGACTCAGGACAGACATGGAAATATATATTTTTTAAATCTAAACGGGGCAACAAAACCCGATATTTTCAGCCATCTTTCTGAAAACAAATACAGAAATGTTACTATTTTTTCTGGAAACAAAACCAGATGCTTTAGCTGTAGCCATTGTTCTGGTGACAAAACAAGATTATTTTAGTCAAAGTCACACCGATTAACAAGACAAGTCTACTGTGCTATTTTTCTGTGGAATAAACTTGAATGATTTAAAAATTTGGCTCACGACTTGATGATATGGAAAAATGTTTTTCTTCCTGAAGATAAACCATTTGAGAAGCACTCAACTCACACATGCTTACTCCAAATCATCATTGATGCAGAACCAGCAGACAATAACCAACATTATGTTTCATGTTTATTGGAAATTCCTCCGACAGCTCTTCAGCAAATGAATATGTTTGTCTTGATACAAGGAATAACATTAGCTAACTTAGCATCAACTTAAGACAATGATGTTGCCTAGCTAGCTAGGACTTCACGTACATTTTTCATTCCTGCTGCTTCTCCCCTGCTGCGGGCAAATAACTTTCTTAAATTCATCTAGGATTTACAGTTTGAGTCAAATCAAAATCAAAATAATGTAATTAACAAATTGTTGTTGGCTAACGTTACCTACCTCAGCAGTGATTTTCACCCCCCCCCCCCCCTCTCTCTCTCTCAACCGAAGTCTCGATCCACACGTGAATAAATTACCGTATTAATTAGCCATGTGCTCATTGTTTCGTGGAGTGAATACAGTAGCAATCAATTACCATACTAAGTAGTATGTGCGTTGTTGTCTGTTATGTAGACTTAAAACTCTGAAGCGTTTTTTTTATTGGTGAAATTTTTACTGGGGCACTGAAGATCAACAGTGGGGCACGTGCCCCAGTGAAATATGCCTGGCGACGCCCCTGAACCAAAAATATTATTTTTTGTTGAATCGGGAATCGATTCTGTATCAAATCATCAGCCCCGAGAATTTGGAATCAAATTTTTTCCTGAGTTGTTGTTCAGTTCAGTTTTAGTTTATTTCAAACATGCATACAATACAATGTAATACATCACATAATTCCAGTTGTTTCATTACAGCACGTCCGAAAAGGAATAGAAAGAAGCAGAGCTTATTTAATCCTACCCTTTTTCATACCATAGCAATTTTATCCAATTTCCCTGTTCCCTGTAACAGAACAGTGAACAAATAAATAATACATAAATAATATTGCATAGAAAGCAAACACATTAAATACATAAATAATTGTCTCAATGAAAAAAAAAGGGTTCGAGATGTTTATCATAATTATTGTTCTGTGTACTGTTTGAACAGTCTCTTAAACTGAACCATTTTGGTGCTTTGTTTGATTTCTTTGGTTAATCCATTCTATAATTTAATTCCACATACAAAAATGCTAAAGGTTTTAAGTGTTATACCAGCATACAAATGTTTTAAACTAGATGTTCCTCAGTCTAAGGTTATAGATTTTCTCTTTTTTTGAGAAGAATTATTGTACATTCTTGGGTAGCAGATTATAGTTTGCTTTATACATCATTTTAGCTGTTTGCAAATGCACCAAATCCTTAAATTTCTATATTTGTGATTTAACAAATAAAGGGTTTGTATGTTCTCTATATCCAACATTATGTATTATTCTAAATGATTGATTTATTGTTGTACTGCAAGATTAACAGCCCTAATACACAGTATAGTACATAAATGCACAATACTATTTTTACAAACATATAAATACACAATGATATGGCATCAGAGGGTTAGTCTCAAAATGGATAAGAAGTTATCTAACGAACAGTAAACAATACGTGAAGCTAGGCAAACACACTTCTACAACGCTAAATATATCATGTGGTGTACCTCAGGGATCAATACCAGGACCTAAATTATTCAATATCTATATAAACGACATTTGTAAAGTTACTAAAGATTTGAAGTTAGTATTATTTGTGAATGATACAACAGCGTTCTGTTCAGGAGAGAACACACAGAAGATAATAAAAATAGTAACAGAAGAAGTAAACAAATTAAAAAAATGGTTTGACAAAAACAGACTATTTTTGAATCCCAGTAAAACTAAAACTATGTTATTTGGTAACAGTAGAAGAGAAAGTCAAACACAAATACAAATAGACAGAACCAAAATTGAAAGAGTAAATGAAACCAAATTTATAGGTATAATGATTGATGATAAATTGAACTGGAAATCTCATGTCAAAAATACACAACAAAATAGCAAGAAACACGTCAATAATAAATAAGGCAAAACATGTTCTAGACCAAAAATCACTTCATATTCTCTACTGCTTGCTAGTATTATCATATCTGAGTTACTGTGTAGAAATATGGGGAAATAATTACAAAAGTACCCTTCATTCACTAACGGTGTTACAAAAAAGATCAGTTGGAATAATACATAATGTTGGATATAGAGAAAATACAAATCCTTTATTTATGTATCATATTATAAAATTATGTACAAGGCAAACTACATCCTGCTACCCAAGAATATACAGCAATTCCTCTCAGAAAAAGAGGAGAAATATAATTTGAGAAAAATGTAATTTAAAACATTTGTATGCACGTACAACACTTAAGACCTTCAGTATATCTGTTTGTGGAATTAAATTATGGAATGGATTAAGCAAAGCAATCAAACAATGTACTAATATGATCCACTTCAAGAAACTTTTCAAACTTAAAGTGTTTACAAAGTATAAAGAAGAAGAACCATGATAAACATTCTGAATATACAGTATGTCATCCATCCATTCTTACGTATCTTATCATATGAAATATAACTTACTTCACCAATTATTATTTTATAATTTATTTCTATTGTGATTACTTATGGAGTATATTGTGAATAAATTGAGAACAGGAAGTGAACAAATATTTTAGCAACTGTTATGTAAAAGAAAAGGGGTGGGATTAAATAAGCTATGCTTCTTCCTACTCCCTTTCGAACAAGTTGAAAAGAGAAAATGGAAATTGTGATGTATCATGTTGTATGCTTGCATGTTCAAAATAAACTCAAACTCAAGTCAACTCAACATTTGTAGGTTGTAACCTCATGAGACACTAAATTTGACATTTTTATTAGCTGTAAAGTTGTGTTGCGATGATTTGTCTACTAAATCGAGTTGTATTTTATTGCTCCGACGATTTGTTTAAGGAGTAAAATACACAGACATTCTATTTCTCCAGCGCACAGAGCAGTGCACCTATTGGTGATCGGGTTTGAACTCCCGGTGTCGTGGCCTGTAAGGGTGGGAAGGGGGGCGGGGCTATTAGATTGGTGATAGAAAGAGATGCCTCGAAAAACAAGGACTGACTGAAAAGAGAGCTAAAAGCTCAGGGAAGATGAGAGAGGTTTGGCGATCATTCCAAAGTGAAAATGACAGACATGGTGTTGAAGCGTTGGGATTTTGTAAAACAGTTGGCATTTCACAATTGCACTGCATCACTAATACATTACCAGAAATCATTCTGCATATTCAAGAGAAGCGAACAAGCAGCAACAAGATACAAGTCTACAAACCCCGTTTCCATATGAGTTGGGAAATTGTGTTAGATGTAAATATAAACAGAATACAATGATTTGCAAATAATTTTCAACCCATATTCAGTTGAATATGCTACAAAGACAACATATTTGATGTTTAAACTGATAAACATATTTTTTTTTCTGCAAATAATCATTAACTTTAGAATTTGATGCCAGCAACACGTGATAAAGAAGTTGGGAAAGGTGGCAATAAATGCTGATAAAGTTGAGAAATTCTTATCAAACACTTAGCCTGCACACCCGTGGGATGTTCCATATAATTGAGAACAGGTGGGTGCCATGATTGGGTATTAAAGCAGCTTCCATGAAATGCTAAGTAATTCACAAACTTGTATAACAAATGTTTTATATATACACGTCAGGATTGTTAGCATTTACAGTTTGAATGTTAATGCTAATTAGTTATTTGTCCAAAAATAAAACCTCCACTCCTCCATATAATACCATTTCAAATGTTTACATGTTAAATTGTGTTAGGCTCTGATCAAAAAGGTGACCCCGGGATGCCGAGACCTCGGGAGGCAAGGTAGAATTACAAAAAGGGGAACATTTAATAAGTCCAAAAAGTGTAACAAAAGGCGATGGGGCAGAATGGCACACCATGAATAAATAAACAAAAACAGGTTCCTCAGTGGTCAGCAGGGGAAAAGGCCAGGGCTTACTGAGCACAGCAAAAAGTCCAACACAGAATCCTCTTTACCTCAGGGAGGCTAGGAAACAAACAAAAAGAGGTGAGGGATTACAGGACTAAGGAGAGACAACATACCAGGACTGACGAAGTGAAGCAGGTCCATGCACGTGGGAGGTTCAGGAGACAATAACCGGCAAAACCCCGCTTTCAGCGACGAGTTTAAATACTCCGAGGTAGAAATTCGTTGCAGGTGTGCCTCGCTGAGGACTAATGAACTGAAGAAAACAGACATCTCCATAAATGAAAAGGCAGGAAAATGATAAAACAAAACAAAATTGTTCTATACATTTTCACAATGGTTCATACTTATCAGTCTTTTTTGCTTAGTTTTTTTTCTTCTGTATACATCACTCATTACATATTATTCTAACTGATCTTTTTTTTGTAACATTAGTAAGTGAATAAATGTACTTTTGTACTTATTTCCCCATATTTCTGCACAATCACTCAGATATGGTAACACTGGTGAGCAGTAGAGAACATGGAGTGATTTTTGGTCCTGAACATATTTTTGCTTGATTCATTATTTAGATATTTATTGCCACTTTATCCATCCATCCATTTTCTACCGCTTATTCCCTTTTGGGGTCGCTGGGGGCGTTGGCGCCTATCTCAGCTACAATCGGGCGGAAGGCAGGGTACACCCTGGACAAGTCGCCACCTCATCGCAGAGCCAACACAGATAGACAGACAACATTCACACTCACATTCACACACTAGGGCCAATTTAGTGTTGCCAATCAACTTATCCCCAGGTGCATGTCTTTGGAAGTGGGAGGAACCATTCACGGGGAGAACATGCAAGCTCCACACAGAAAGATCCCGAGCCTGGATTTGAACCCAGGACTGCAGGAACTTCGTATTGTGAGGCAGCTGCACTAACCCCTCCTCCACCGTGATGCCCTCTTGCCACTTTATGTTGTATATTTTTTTATGAGATTTCGAGTTCATTTTCTCATCTATTATTATGTTTTATACCCCTAGGTAATAATAATGTATACACTAAAGCTGACACCAAGTTTTATCTTCAATGTCTGTTGTTTTTTTTTTTCTTTGTAAATAAAAAAATATCAAAATGGCCCCTGCGTGCTTTGACTTTTCAGTTTGCAGCTCTTGGTGTAAAAAGTTTAGACACCCCTGATCTTGACCTCCCAGTGCCCTCCAACCTATGACTAATAGATTGCAGTGCTGTGAAAAACACTGGAAATGCACATACCGTAAAATGTGAATATAATGTAAATAAATTCTTTGCTTGCAAAGAACATGACCTGATTTAGTAAAAAAAAAAAAAAAAAAAACATTTAAAACATATACTGTATGCTGCGACATGGTTGTACTGGATGTGATGATGGTTGCTTTATTATAGTCTTCCTGCACTTCCTGACTCTGACACAAAATGAATGAAGCGTCATTAGCAGCCTGTCCTAATGATGTGAATAAAATAGCGTGTGCGGGTCCATTGTGTCTTTTTTTCTTCTTGAATATTCAGCCGCTCAGTGTTGGGGAAAAATAATAGAATGCACACTTTTAGGGCTTGTAGGTAGTCTCATGCCTGTCAAGCGCATGACAGCTGAGCCAAGGCTGAAGCTGAGCACGCTCCCTGGATGAGTTTTTATTTTTTATTTTTTTATAATCCACCTTCAGTTTTAAGGTGCTTTTATTTGCACATCAGTATTTCACACACACATATATAAATATATATATACAGCCCCACACATTCCCTAGAGTCACTTTAGTTTGCTGTGGACCTCTTGTCATCGCCTTTTCTAGCTTGACCTTTACCCTGCCCTTTACTTTACCTTCGCTAAAGCCTTTATACCCGAGAGTTTGCTGATTTACTTTACGGGGACTTGGCTTGTGGACCTAAAAGGGAGGCCCGTCTCCACGCCTGTGTCCTACATGCTAATGTACAATAAATATAACACTTACACAGGTATAAATGTTCCAATGTCAGTGTGAAAATGAAGTCACCACTTTTACTGCCATTTGTTACACACTCAAATCACAAAAGATTAGATTAGATTAGATTAGATAGTACTTTATTTATTCCTTCAGGAGAGTTCCTTCAGGAAAATCAAAATTTTCAGCACAATCCCATTCAAGATCAGACAAACATTACAGGGAGACAGAACAGGATCGCTGCCGGCTTCCAGCGCCCTTTACAACAACGATGAGATACAGGTAAACAAGGGGGGAATGGGAGAAAAAAATAGAAGATTAAAATAAAATAAAATAAAATAAAATACAAAAAATCGGTTTAAGCCTGGGCCCTGGAGAGGGGGTCCAGACTGAGGCCACGGGAAAAAAACAACTCATAGCCATAGTATCAATCAATCAATCAATGTTTACTTATATAGCCCTAAATCACTAGTGTCTCAAAGGGCTGCACAAACCACTACGACATCCTCGGTAGGCCCACATAAGGGCAAGGAAAACTCACACCCAGTGGGACATCGGTGACAATAATGACCCAGTGGGACGTCGGTGACAATGATGACTATGAGAACCTTGGAGAGGAGGAAAGCAATGGATGTCGAGCGGGTCTAACATGATACTGTGAAAGTTCAATCCATAATGGATCCAACACAGTCGCAAGAGTCCAGTCCAAAGCGGATCCAACACAGCAGCGAGAGTCCCATTCACAGCGGAGCCAGCAGGAAACCATCCCAAGCGGAGGCGGATCAGCAGCGCAGAGATGTCCCCAGCCGATACACAGGCAAGCAGTACATGGCCACCGGATCGGACCGGACCCCCTCCACAAGGGAGAGTGGGACATAGGAGAAAAAGAAAAGAAACGGCAGATCAACTAGTCTAAAAATGGAGTCTATTTAAAGGCTAGAGTATACAAATGAGTTTTAAGGTGAGACTTAAATGCTTCTACTGTGGTGGCATCTCAAACTTTTACCGGGAGGGCATTCCAGAGTACTGGAGCCCGAAATGAAAAAGCTCTATAGCCCGCAGACTTTTTTTGGGCTTTGGGAATCACTAATAAGCCGGAGTCCTTTGAACGCAGATTTCTTGCCGGGACATATGGTACAATACAATCGGCAAGATAGGATGGAGCTAGACCGTGTAGTATTTTATACGTAAGTAGTAAAACCTTAAAGTCACATCTTAAGTGCACAGGAAGCCAGTGCAGGTGAGCCAGTACAGGCGTAATGTGATCAAACTTTCTTGTTCTTGTCAAAAGTCTAGCAGCCGCATTTTGTACCAACTATAATCTTTTAATGCTAGACATGGGGAGACCCGAAAATAATACGTTACAGTAATCGAGACGAGACGTAACAAACGCATGGATAATGATCTCAGCGTCTTTAGTGGACAGAATGGAGCGAATTTTAGCGATATTACGGAGATGAAAGAAGGCCGTTTTAGTAACGCTTTTAATGTGTGCCTCAAAGGAGAGAGTTGGGTCGAAGATAATACCCAGATTCTTTACCGTGTCGCCTTGTTTAATTGTTTGGTTGTCAAATGTTAGAGTTGTATTATTAAATAGAGTTCGGTGTCTAGCAGGACCGATAATCAGTATTTCCGTTTTTTTGGCGTTGAGTTGCAAAAAGTTAGCGGACATCCATTGTTTAATTTCATTAAGACACGCCTCCAGCTGACTACAATCCGGCGTGTTGGTCAGCTTTAGGGGCATGTAGAGTTGGGTGTCATCAGCATAACAGTGAAAGCTAACACCGTATTTGCGTATGATGTCACCTAGCGGCAGCATGTAGATGCTGAAGAGTGCAGGGCCAAGGACCGAACCCTGGGGAACTCCACACGTTACCTTAACGTAGTCCGAGGTCACATTGTTATGGGAGACACACTGCATCCTATCAGTAAGATAAGAGTTAAACCAAGACAGGGCTAAGTCTGACATACCAATTCGTGTTTTGATACGTTCTAATAAAATATTATGATCGACAGTATCGAAAGCAGCGCTAAGATCGAGGAGCAGCAACATAGATGACGCATCAGAATCCATCGTTAGCAATAGATCATTAGTCATTTTTGCGAGGGCTGTCTCCGTGGAGTGATTTGCCCTGAAACCGGATTGAAAGGTTTCACATAGATTGTTAGACGCTAAGTGTTCATTTAACTGCTCCGCAACAATTTTTTCGAGGATTTTTGAAATAAAGGGAAGGTGAGACACCGGTCGGTAGTTTACCATGAGGTCAGGATCGAGGTTAGGTCTTTTAAGAAGAGGATGAATAACCGCTTTTTTGAATGCTAGGGGAACAGTGCCCGAGGAAAGTGATAAGTTTATAATATTTAGCACTGATGGACCTAATAATACAAAGAGCTCCTTGATCAGTTTCCCAGGAAGAGGGTCAAGTAAACATGTTGTTTGTTTTATTCCATTTACACGTTGTAACAATTCCTCTAATGTTATTTCCTCAAAACGAGAGAAACTATTTTGGAGGGCAGTATCCGCCGTATATACAATCGTGTCAGTGTTAATAGAACCCAGTTGTAGCTGGGACACATTGTCTTTAATCTCCTTTCTAATGACTTCAATTTTCTTACTAAAGAATTGCATAAAGTCATCAGCTGAGTGGGTGGAGCTACTGGAAGGAGTCCCTTGTTGTGTTAGCGATGCTACCGTACTAAACAAAAATTTAGGATCGTTTTTATTACGGTGGATGAGATTTGAGTAATATTTAGCTTTAGCTAAGGTAAGCATGCGTTAATAAGTTATTAAACCATCACTCCATGCTTGATGGTGCACCTCAAGTTTAGTCGTGCGCCATTTGCGTTCCAGCTTTCTGCATAATAATTTCTGAGCTCTAGTTTCTTCTGTAAACCACGTCCCTCTCACATGTGTGTAAGAGGGAAACATCAAACATCAAAGAACACAAAGGACATTAAAGACATTAAAGTAGCGGAGCTGATGCAACCAGCCACTTCTACATACAGCTATGAATAAAAAGTAAAAGAAACATATACACTCGTCCACTTGGGTGGAGGGAGCATGGCCAGAGACAGGAACAGACCCAACAAAGCAACCAAGAGAGCCGACTCCATTGTCGGCCGCCAACCAACTCTCGGCCAGTGTCCAGTCCGCATGGATGAGCGAGGATACGTCCAAGGAGACTGAGGTGTCCGACACCTGCTCACCCAGCCAAGACACCACGAAGCCTCTCCGTCCCGGCGCTCAGTGCTAGCTCCGCAGCCCTGTCCCCTCATCCTCATCTCCTCCTGTCTCTCCAAACCGACTCCGGTGTGGCAGAGACCCAGCAGCTGGTCTCCATGGCCAGTAGGCTCCCGGGAGGCAGATCCAGAAGTCCACAAAAAAGCACCGCAGACGTCACAAAAGTGCCACCCCTTGTCACACAGTCCCACAGGGTCCCGGACCAAATGTGGGCGCAAATGTGGGGACTCTTTTCTTCTGGGCGACCGGTGCAATAGACATTGACTGGATCTAGTTGATAGTGTGAGAGTCCAGTCCATAGTGGGGCCAGCAGGAGATCATTTTAAATGGAGACAGGTCAGTAGTGCAGAGACGTCCCAACTGATGCACAGATGAGTGGTCCACCCCGGGTCCTGACTTTGAACAGGTAGCGCGTCATCTGCGTTCACCCAATCTGTACCCCCCCCTCTCCACGAAGGAGAGGGGGGCAGAGCAGAAAAGAGACGGCAGATCAATTGGTCCAAACGGGGGGTCTATTTAAAGGCTAGAGTATACAAATGAGTTTTAAGATGGGACTTAAATGGTATACTGAGATAGCATTTCTAACTGTTACTTAGTTGGGCAGTCCAGAGTACTGGAGCCTGAATAGAAAACGCTCTATAGCCCACAGACTTTTTTTTTGGGCACTAGGAATCACTAATAAGCCGGAAATCTTTGAACGTAAATTTTTTACCGGGACATACTGTATGGTACAACACAATCAGCAAGATAGGATGAAGCTAGGCCCTTTAGTATTTTATACGTAAGTAGTAAAACCTTAAAGTCGCATCTTAAGTGCACAGGAAGCCAGTGCAGGTGAGCCAGTATAGGCGTAATATGTTCAAACTTTCTTGTTCTCGTCAAAAGTGTAGCAGCCGCATTTTGTACCAACTGTATTCTTTTAATTTAAAGTTTTTTTCTTTATTGAGGTAATTAAGGGTAAGCCGAGGACAACTTTCGTCCGGTCTTGTGCCGCCTTTGGTTCTGACAGGGCCAGTGACCAGACGCCTGCAAGTAAACAGTCCTAGCAGTTTGAGGTTTACACAAAGCCTCCCTCTCTAGTGAAATGCTCACAATAGCAGAGGCGCTTTTGGAGACTTTTGCTTTGCGGGTAAATTATTCCACTTAATGGATTCATCTCTTCTCCCCTCTGCCGCCACAGATAGGATGGAGAGTACACGGCCAAATCTGCGGGAATGTGGAGAAATACGGCGGGATGAAGCAGAGCGAGAATTGGAGGGAGAGAGCGAGAGGAAGAAAGTCGAAGAGCGAGATGGGATATCTCAAAGGTTAAGACGCAGCCACGAGCTTTAAAACGCTAAATCCTCCTTTCTTTATAAGATCGGTTTCTTTTTTTCTTTCTTCATCTTCCCTCCTCGTCTTATATTCCTCTATTTGCACCCGCCTTCTAAATACACAAACAACACACATATATATACACAAGCACACTGCAGTTTCACATTGAAACACTGTTCTTCTCATAAAGTTGAGCCATCCACACTTGCACTGTAAGCCGTATGCTGTGATCTCGTTATTGATAACAACAGTGATGGCAGTGGGGCCGGTACTACTTACGGGAAATAAGTGGCAAAGCCACCTCAAATAAATTTCTTGAAGTTGAGAAAATAAATTTTAATATACCCACAAAATGGATGTATGACAAGTTGACAAAATTATCAGTGGTAGCGTAGAAATCCGCTGAATAAAGGACACTTCTATGATGTCATCTTCTCTTTTCTGTCCATTGTTTGTGTCGGGCTCTGCGATTCTGCGCACACACATCCTTCCCCTTAGCCCTCAGTAAACAAATTAACAACAATATGAAAAGTTGTCAGAAACAAAATCCAATCATATTTATTTTTGTCTTGTAAATGGGTGGGACAAGTTTGGAATACATCCAATCGCAGTTGTGAATTATATTTTTAGTGAATTATATTTATATAGCGCTTTTCTCAAGTGACTCAAAGCGCTTTACATAGTGACACCCAATATCTAAGTTACATTTATACCAGTGTGGGTGGCACTGGGAGCAGGTGGGTAAAGTGTCTTGCCCAAGGACACAACAGCAGTAACTAGGATGGCACAAGCGGGAATCGAACCTGCAACTCTCAAGTTGCTGGCACGGCCACTCTACCAACCGAGCTATGCCGCCCCAGTTATTTAATAGCGTACAATATGAGAGAGGGTTGGAGAGCCAATTAGATGCTTTTCATTGTGAGATAAGGAAGTTGAATTTCTCATCGGCGCCGGCGCCTAAACAAAAAAGGGGATGATTTACCGTGTTCTAGATTGTAATATGTGAACATCTGGGAGAAAGTGAACAGTACACATTTTATTTTTAACACCATGTGATGGTAATAGCAGGCGAGCAATCAGTTGTGACATCAATCAATCGATCAATCGAAGTTTATTTATGTAGCCCTAAATAAGAGTGTCTCAAAGGGCTGCACAAGCCACAACAACATTCTCGGCTCAGATACTACATCAGGGCAATAATAAACTCAACCTAATGGGATTACAATGAGAAACCTTGGATGGGACCTCATATGTGAAGACCCTCCTCCTGGGCGACCGGTGCAATGGATGTCGAGTGGATCCGACATAATAGTGTGAGAGTGCAGGCCATGATGGGGCCACCAGGAGATTATCTTGAGTGGAGATAGGTCTGCAGTGAAGAGACGTCCCCAACTGATGCACGGATGAGTGGTCCATCCCGGGTTCTGACTTTGAACAGCTCGCGGCTCATCTGTGGTCACCAAATCTGTGCAATCCATTTTGCATCTCTGTCTCCATTAATAAGCAAACTATATGCTGATCATCAAAACGCCCTCAATACTGGGAGGAGAAGTTGTAATGCGCAATGTTATTCATCAACCGTTTTGCGCGCACTATTTTGAGTATTATTAAGTGAAGTGAAGTGAATTATATTTATATAGCGCTTTTTCTCTAGTGACTCAAAGCGCTTTACATAGTGAAGCCCAATATCTAATTTACAATTAGACCAGTGTGGGTGGCACTGGGAGCAGCTGGGTAAAGTGTCTTGCCCTAGGACACAACGGCAGTGACTAGGATGGCGGAAGTGGGAATCGAACCTGGAAAGCTCAAGTTGATGGCACGGCCGCTCTACCAACCGAGCTATGCCGCCCCTTTACCATTAAGTAACTGTGCAAACTGACAGTTCCACACACGGCTGTGGTATTCGTGCTCGCGCTGCACAGACAGACGGTGGACAGAATCCTCCGTCATACGTGGGTGTGATAATATTTTTGGATGGTCAACATTTTTTTAAATATTAGACGTATCGTTTATTCATCAACATCATTTTAAAGCTGCTAGAGGACTTAAGGGGCCGATTAAAACAAATTGAATTGATGTGATTTGGTGTCCTTTTCTAATGATGTTAGTTTTTTTCACATAGAATGTATGTCATTAAAAAAATTTAATATGTAAAGAAACTTCTTGAATTATGCATTTTTGCGTACTGAGCGGAGTAAGTGCAGCCTCTCTCCCATGCATCTTCAGAGGTGAAACAAAGAAGAGAAAAAATGCACAGCATAGGACACATAATAAGTACACTATCTGGAGTACAGGGCAGGCGAGTGGGGGATCTTATGTTCGTGGATAACTCCTCTGGCAGGGGGCTCCCCTCGTCTCTTTTAATGCACAGCATAGGACACATAGCAAGAGTGGTCCTCAGGTCCTGTTGATCAGGGGCAGTAGCTCCACAGCCACAGATCCAGTATTAACCACTAATATCACAGTCAAAATGAAAGCTTGTTCCCATAGGCACCAAAAACTGTTAATAATGTTTAGACAAAAGTGTATATTATATATACTATTTTACATATGGTATTTATATAGGTATGTGTGTGTGGGGGTGTTGGTGTATATATGCAGCAACCACTGAATTTAATTATATTATATATATATATTATTGTATTATATATTGTATATATATATATTGTATATGTATAGGGGTGGGACCTAATAAGTTTACTTCGTCCCACTCCCTTTTGAGCCAATCTTGACATCTACAAAAGATTAGTCACATGTAATGTTTTCAATGTAGGTGTAAAAATAATGTATATATATATATATATTTCTTTTGTATTTTATGTCATTCTTTTGTTTTGTTTGCATGGCTCAAAATAAACCATTCATTCATTCATTCAAAAAAAATGTGTCAATATAGATGCACTACACAACTGCTTCTAAAATGCCCATAAAAAATGGTAGACGTCTCCTGCACGTTTAAAAACATAGCAAAACGCCACAAGTAACATGAATGACACCTTCCAAAACACAACGGACACCTATCAGCCCTCTAATACGGGGGTTGGCAACCCGCGGCTCTGGCTCTTTAGCGCCGCCCTAGTGGCTCTCTGGAGCTTTTTCAAAAATGTATGAAAAATGGAACAAGATAAGGGGAAAAAAATATAAAAAATATAATATATTTTTCGTTTTAATATAGTTTCTGTCGGAGGACAAACATGACACAAACCTCCCTAATTGTTATAAAGCACATTGTTTTTATTAAACATGCTTCACTGATTCAAGTATTTGGCGGGCGCCGTTTTTTCCTACTAATTTTGGCGGTCCTTGAACTCACCATAGTTTGTTTACATGTACAACTTTCTCCGACTTTCTAAGACGTGTTTTATGCCACTTCTTTTTCCGTCTCATTTTGTCCACCAAACTTTTAACGTTGTGCATGAATGCACAAAGGTGAGTTTTTGTTGACGTTATTGACTTGTGTGGAATGCTAATCAGGCATATTTGGTCACTGCATGACTGCAAACTAATCAATGCTAACATGCTATTTAGGCTAGCTGTATGTGCATATTGCATCATTATGCCTCATTTGTAGCTATATTTGAGCTCATTTAGTTTCCTTTAAGTCTTCATAATTCAATTTATATCTCATGACACACAATCTGTATATAATATGGCTTTTATTTTTTTGCGACTCCAGACATATTTGTTTTTGTATTTTTGGTCCGATATGGCTCTTTCAATGTTTTAGGTTGCCGACCCCTGCTCTAATAATAAAAATATATTTTACTAATCTATTGTAATGCTGTGAAATGATCAGATTTTATGTCCGTCAACTGTACCTTCATTTTTTTTTGTATTCAAATTTCCCATGGAGACGTCTACTTTGAGACAAGCCATAGTGATGCATGCTTGGTTATGGTTTGAATTCATATTCAACAATTGCGAGAACTACTTTTTACTGTCAATATCGGCTACTGATTTTAGTTTTTTAATGATTTCTGCTTGTGGTGTGCCAAATGGATTTTCTCAGTTAAAAAGATGTGCCTTGGCTCAAAAAAGTTTGGACAACTCTGCTCTAATGACTATCATTCACAATGGCTATGGAATCCATATGTTTTTCCTTTTTTTGTGCTTTCCAATTCATGAAATACGGCAAGTCAAAGGTGGCTAACAATGCAGCTAATGGGAGTACTCTAATGTGCCCTAAATGTCCTCTAAAAAAACATCCAAAAACCACCAACAATACTCCATTGACATCTCGTGACCTGAATATTAACCAAGTATTAGCGATATTTTCTTAGCGATATTGCTTATTAAAAGCGTAATTAAAAAATACTTTTGCCACTAACTAGCTTATGCAGCTATTGTCATATTGAGCTGCTGCTGCATCGCCTCCAAGTTTATAAAAGTAAATTTTACATTATAAATAATGCCACTCACCCGTAAAGTAAAAGGTAGTGACCAAAAACACAGAAGTTGGTCAACTTTAACATCCAACTTATACCCGGAGATGGCAAAAAACACACTAAAAGACGCTCATGTACGCCCACCTTTTTTATTTTTTTTACCTACATGAGGATATTGATTATTATTTAACTAAACGGGAAGATATAAACAATCCATCAGTCGGCATCCCGGTGAGAGCATAAATTGTACAATAAGTGTTTGTTTTATTATTTTTGTCCTTTGTTTTTCTTGTTTAGCACTTAGCAATACTGCTACTCGCCGGATATGCTCATCACTTAGCTTCTTATATGTGTACATTGTTAAAAGTCGATTTTGGCTTTTAGTCAAAAGAACTATTGTTGTCCAGTTGACAGAACAAATTGTCCATCACAACTAAGTAAGAAGAGTTATGACAACTTCAACTCGCAACTGTCATGTTTGGGATCATGTTTTGTTTAAGTTATGTCCTGTTTGGTTTTTGGACTCTTTTTAGTACCTGCTTTTTCACGAACTTGTCTTGGTTCCATGGTTACCCATTAGTTTGCCTGTCATGTCACACACCTGATTTGTTTTGACTCACGCACCTGTTCAATCACCACAGTATTATTTAAGTCACAGTTGCCAGGTAGTCAGCCTGGCGACATTACCTTCGATCACCCTCGTTATCTGTGCCGATGATCCATGTCCATATCTCGTTCAAAGTAAGTTTTTTTGTTATTCATGCCATAGTGCAAGTTTTTGTTTTATGCTCATAGTTTTGACTTAGTGCAAGTTTTTATTTGTTAGAGCCAAGTTTTTGTACCTCCCCTGCGAGCGCTTTTCGTTTGTTCCTTTTTTTGAGTAAAATTAAATATGTCATTACCTTCACGTCGTGTCCGGTCCAATCGCTTTGCACCACGGGAAAACAATCCACACCAAAGTCCACGTCTTGAGAGAAACAAGTGCGAAACTCAGTAAAATCGCATAATATCTTTAGTTAACTTCAGAAAGTACAGTAAGTCAAGGTGGGCCTTTCAACCAACACGCAGTACTACTCAGACAAAGTAGCTGAAATACGATGCCAGAGAAGGGACATTTCAGGGATTTAGAGTCATACTGCACTGCAGATGGGTTAGTTGGAAGTGATTTTAAAATGAATTAACTGACAAAGTTAAAATCTGACTGTTATTCTGTAATGGCCATAGTATTGGCAGAGACACCCGGGGAACTTGGGTGCGTTTGTTACATTTCTACATTAATATCAAATAGATTCAGCAGCAGACACACACAAAGAACAACAACAGAGTTGCTTGGCCACCAGGTGATCCGGGCAGCCAGCCATCTGAAAGCAGTGTGGTGCAATGCCAGGGCGTTGAGGTCTGACATTTTGGCTCGATGGCAGAGGAATCCAGCCTCCCCCTCTGTATTGCAGTGGAAATGGAGGTGATACAACCTGCTTTTGCATCAACTGCAAGATGTCCTCTACCGGGGCAAGCAGCGGCTCTCGAGCTGGTTAGTGCCACTCTGGTGTCTCTTTGGAGCATTTTTAAAAAAGGACGGACAATGAAAAAAGATAGGGGAAATTTTTTTGTTTGTTTTAGTATGGGTTTTGTTTGAGGACAAACATGACACAAACCTTCCCAATTGTTAGAAAGCCCACTGTTTAATATGTGTTTGGTAAATTCTACACAAGGCCAAAGCCTTCACCCAAAAAGAAGGGCCTCATGTCCAAATGTGAGTTTGGCTCATACTTACCAACCTTGAGACATTTGATTTCGGGATGTGGGGCTGGGGGGGGGGGGGGGGGGGGGGGGGGGGGGGGTTAGGCGCGTAGTTAAGAGGGGCGCAGTTGTTCCCTGCACTCTCTAAACAGATGTTATTGTCACATATGCATGATTGATTGATTGATTGAAACTTTTATTAGTAGATTGCACAGTACAGTACATATCCTATACAATTGACCACTAAATGGTAACACCGGAATACGTTTTTCAACTTCTTTAAGTCGGGGTCCACGTAAATCAATTCATGGTACAAATATATACCATCAGCATAATACAGTCATCACACAAGTTAATCATCATAGTATATACATTGCATTATTTACATTATCTACAATCCAGGGGGTGGGATGAGGAGTTTTGGTTGATATCAGTACTCAGGTCCGCATGGAGCTGGAGGTGCACCTTTCGGGAGATTTTCGTGAGAAAATTTGTCCCGGGAGGTTTTCGGGAGAGCCGCTGGATTTCGGAGTGTCCTGGAAAATCCGGGAGGGTTGGCAAGTATGGTTTGGCTCCCATTCCCTCCCAGAGGACAGAACTGGAATTACAGACACAATTTCCCAACAGCCGAAGACCATCAGCAATCAGGAAGGCTCTCACCTGAAGCAATCAAATCCACTCCTTTGAAGTCAGACGTCAAGCCAAGAAACACTACTCTAGGAGAATTTGCCAAAAACAGTAGTGCCTAACTGTTTACAGAGACCAAGGTGGCTGACAGTGCGATGACTTATATTATTTTGATGTTTGATTTCATATGTTGAATTTATTTTAATTGCCAAGTGGTTGTTAAATGTTTAAATGCCAAATCCAAGCTGTTAAGGGTATCTATATGTACTTTTGGAAACACTTGTACGTTATAAAATGGTTTATTGAAATGTGATTTGTTTTTACTGTATTGGTCCCTAATTGCTTTGGTATTTTTCCACCTTCTCCAAAGGTTTTTCACCTTACAGCTATTTAATGAAAACATTAAACAATAAAGTCCAAAATAAAAGGAGAAACAAAGATTTGTCTCATCATTGGATTAAAACAAAGAGTGAAGTCCCAGTGTAACCCCTGGTCATAAAGTCAAAGCCCTTTTCATGTTAGGGGAGAGCACAAACAAACAAAACATAGCTTGACAATATGTGTGTGTGTGTGTGTGTGCTTTACTGATGAGAGTATTTGGTGAACATCGTTTTGTCCTACTAATTTCGGTGGTTCTTGACGCAACAGTGTGTTTACATGTAAAATTTTAAACTCCTTTGTCTCATTTTGTCCACCAAAAGTTTCATGCTAGCTGTATGTACATATCACATCATTATGCCTCGTTTGTAGGTATATTTGAGCTCATTTAATATCCTTTACTTTTATTCTCTTCGTATAAAATTTAGTTTGGCATGTCTCATAGGTAATATTTGCTGCATTTCAGATAGCTGTTTGTGTACCATGCAAACATTACCTAGCTTGCCAAAGATTGTAATACATCTATTAAAAGAAGCCTGACGTTTCCTTTTAACATGGACACAGACATTTATATATTTGGCCATTGAAAGCCAGTCATTCCCAGGAGTTATCTCACCTGCTGAGTCGCCTCTGATTTACTAATGGTTTTTAATGTTGTAAAAATGTGTAGAATAAACATTACATTTTAACATTTCTTTCAACGAAGATTTGCTTCAGCCTGCGCCGCATTTTGATAGTAGGCTATTATAGCTAATATAGACACTTATATCATGTGTTGTCTTCATTATAACACTTATATAAAGCTTTTTTTTTTTGCGGCTCCAGACGGATTAGTTTTTTGTATTCTTGGTCCAATATGGTTCTTTCAACGTTTTGGGTTGCCCACCCCTGCCCTATACATACACAGTATATATAAAATGACACATTCTAAAACAGCGAAGTGACATGTCATTGGTAAAATGAAGCAACAAGCCAGCACACAGCATCTAAATATTGATAATATTTTGTTGGGGGTGAAAATCCCAAAGAGCAGAGGCGTGGTGAAGAATGCAGACGAGTGTGCAGGGTTGATAGGACAGGAAGCAAAAAGGACGGAAAAACAGTCCAGCTATCTTGTGTTTAGGAAACCAAACAGACATTGGATCTTGACACGGAGGCAGGTGGGTGGGAGCAGATAGAGCGGGCTTGGAATGCAGTGTATACAGATTAAGAGTGGTGTTAATGCTGACCCATAATCTTCGCCCCTGTAATTGAGGTCGTCCGCCAGGGGAGGCTGGAGGAGTTTGGACTGTCTTTCTGCTTTGCTGAGTTCTGAGGATGAGCAAATAGAACCAGGCAGGAAAATTCCTCACTGGAATTCTTTGGACTGCAGAATGCAGTGTTCACGTTCAAGAAGCGACACGCTGATGGCCACCTACTTTGGCAAAAAAACATGGTTGGATTGGATCAGTCCTTTTCAAATAGTGAGGCGGGCCCCCCTGGGGTTGTCGCGGTGCGATGGCAGGTGGGGAGTATGTGATCTCAGAGAAAATGTTTTTTTTGCCGTACCAGAATATGATGAAGCCAATGTAGCACTTGGCTTCACTGTAACCACAATGGGGGATGAGGAAAGACCGGTGTGTTGTTTCCTTTAATGTTAATAAGCATACAATGTTTTGCAGAGGTATAGTTATAACAATTGTATACTCAAATTATACTTTTTTCAGTCACGGTGGAGAGTGGGGGGTAGGCAAAATATTTTTGTCTTCCTATTTTAGAAACACTGGATTGGATGCAGGTACACCCACTGGACACATTATTAGGTACACTTACAAGACTTTTATCAAAAAGAGAAGCATTGTTTTGACAGTATGGTAAGTTGTGTGGTGCAGTGGTGTAGAACGGCACTGCTCTGTGCTTTCTTGTATTGAGTAACTCCATACTGTATGTTGCTGTCATACAACTCTTCTACAGCACTATACTGCTGCAACACTATTAAACATTTATATGGCGGAACAGTCTGGGGGTGAAACAACTTGGACTTTGACTTCAAAATGTGTTACAAAAATCAGACAAATGTGGAATCCAAAAAAAACCAGGAGATTTGTTATCAGGTATCAGACGAAGATAAAAGTTAATCGTTACTCGTGAAAAATAGAGTGATATCAATCAATCAATCAATCAATCAATCAATCAATCAATCAATGTTTACTTATATAGCCCTAAATCACTAGTGTCTCAAAGGGCTGCACAAACCACAACACAAACCAGTATGGTCGACTACTGGTATTTTGACATAGTTTGCTAATTTTTAGGGGTATTTTTCCAGAAAATATAGTTTGATAACCAAATTATACTACAATTGGAGCGTTCAACTTCGAAATGTCCACTGTATTTTATATTTTACCTATCCATCCATCCATCTTCTTCCGCTTATCCAAGGTTGTGTCGCGGGGGCAGCAGCCTAAGCAGGTAAACCCAGATTTCCCTCTCCCCAACCATTTCTTCCAGCTCCTCCCGGGGGATCCCAAGGCATTTCCAGGCCAGCCGGGAGACATAGTCTTCCCATCTTGTCCTAGGTCTTCCTCCTATCGGCCGGACATACCCGAAACACCTCCGTAAGGAGGCGTTTGGGTGGCATCCTGACCAGATGCCCGAACCACATAATCTGGCTCCTCTCCATGTGGAGGAGCAGCAGCTTTACTTTGAGCTCCCCTCGGATAGCAGAGCTTCTCACCCAATCTCTAAAGAGCCCCGCAACCTGGCGGAGGAAACTCATTTTGGCCGTTTGTACCCGTGATCTTGTCCTTTTGGTCATAACCCAAAGCTCATGACCATAGGTGAGGAGGGGAACGTACATCGACCGGTAAATTGAGAGCTTTGCCTTCCGGGTCAGCTCCTTCTTCACCACAACGGATCGATTCATCCATCCATCCATCCATCTTCTACCGCTTATTCCCTTGTGGGGTCGCGGGGATGATTCAGCGTCTGCATTACTGAAGATGCTGCACCGATCCGCCTGTTGACCCAACGATCCACTCTTCCCTCACTCGTGAACAAGGTTCCGAGGTACTTAAACTTCTCCACTTGGGGCAAGATCTCCTCCCCAATCCGAAGATGGCACTCCACCCTTATCCGGGAGAACCATGGACTCGGACTTGGAGGTGCTGTTTCCCATCCCAGTCGCTTCACACTCTGCTGCGAACCGATCCAGTGAGAGCTGAAGATCTTGGCCTGATGAAGCAATCAGGACCACATCATCTGCAAAAAGCATAGAACTAATCCTGCAGCCACCAAACCATATTTTAACTAGTGGTATCAAATTATTATTATTGTTTTTAATTCAGATTAATTACACTGAATAAGAATTAATCATGATTAATCAAAGGTTATTTGTAAGATTGTTTGTACAATTTATTTTTTGGGAAAAAACACATTTGTATTGTCAGACTGTCATACAGGAACATGTTTAAATGTTTTTCTTGAATGCACACCATTTATTGGCTCAAAATTTGGTAACCGTTTTATTAAGAGTCCAGTCACATCAGTTGGAAATTTGCCAGCGAGTACACCAGTTGGAGTCCCTTCGGTCTTGTTAATCCTAACTAATATCTTCATCAAACATCATAATCAGAATCAGAAATACTTTATGAATCCCGGAGGGGAAATTAACATTTTCAGCACAATCCCATTCAAGATCAGACAAACATTACAGGGAGACAGAGGAGGATTGTTGACGGGTCTGCCAACTTCTGGTGCCCCTTACAAAAAAGGTGAGAAACAAGGAAACGCTGGGTTGGGAGGGTGAGAAAAAAAAAAAAGTCTAAGCCTCGGCCCCTGGAGATGGGGTCCAGACTGAGGCCAAGGGATTTAAACCTCATATCCACAGCACACATAAGCATGTGTGGAAGAGGGAACATCAAAGATCATAGAACACAAAAAACATTAAAAGAGCAGAGCTGATGCAACCTGTCACGTTCGGAACGCCTTGAGATGCGCCGAGGTGTCAACTCAAGATGCATGGGACCAGACAAGCAAGTTAGAAGGTAGGAGCTAGATTTAATATATAAAATGATAAAAGAACACTGGTACAAAGGCAAAAGAAAACGCGTGCAACGCACGGGGAGCTAGGCTAACACTAGCACTGAGTAAAAGTCCAAAAGCTGCGCGTGTCGTGCGCCCAAAAGCTAAGGTGGAACTTAGCAAGCCAAAAACAGGACCAGATAATCAAACGTGCGTGTTGCATAAAGCAAGTGAAGAACTCAGGCAGAACAAAGGGAGGAGGCAGGTATAAATACAGAAATGGTAATCAAGGACAGGTGTGCGCCGTGCGCCAGTGAAGATGGAACAAATGACGAAACCATGGTGACTAATTTAAACATGGAAGTTCACTAACTAAGAATCGGAAAAGTCAAACCATAAACAAGAAACACAAAATACTCAAATATAGACAAAAGATGTGATCCGGGAATCGGATCACAACAGCAACCAGCCATTTCTACATACAGCTACAAAAGTTACAAAAAAAAAAAAACCAACAGAAAAACATACACGGTGATGGACTCTACGGTGTTCCACGCCATCATCTGCTGGGGTGGGGTGAGCATGGCTAGAGAAAGGAGCAGACACAACAAAGCAACCAAGTAAGTCATCTAACCTTGATACTGCTCGTTTATTGGATTTTATTGGATTGTGCAAATGTACGTAGCAATATGGCTGGTGAATGTACGAAGTCATTGCAATTGCTGAGTGTAACCTACAAAAAACAGTTTAAGTAACAATATGTTGAAAATAGTGTAGCAGCCAAATCCAACCACCTGTGTGGAGAAGGACTAACTTCCACAAGCAGTGCCAAGCCAGCCTGCTGCCTTTTTGTTTACCAGCATCCAAAAGTCACCCAGCCTTTCCATACAGACTGGGCTCCTCCGTATCAGTGTGAGATCAATATTGTAATAACTGGAGAAGAAGGAGCCTCATCATAATCGATGCAAGCAATGTATGGCTCAGAGCAGAGGTAGACAGAGAGAAATCATTGTGCCCAAAAGCGGAGCTGACTGTTTCTGGCACCTCATTCATTACACTATTGAATAATCCATCTGTCACAGCCACACAGAGCAGAGGGACACAGTAAGCTGTGATGCAAATACGTGTGCAGGCGGCTGCATGATGGCGGAAGACCCACACAGGGCTTTCACATTTGCCTGGCGTAAACAAAACACACAAAGAATATCCTGACAGATCCGCAGGGAGGCTAGAAAAGTAAATACAGTCTCAATGCTGTCAGAGTCTCATCTCACATCACACATTTTCATTTATGAGGTGAATTCATATACAATGTTATCTTTACTTTTGCAAGGATTCTTATTTTTCCATCACCGGTTGTTTGTTTGTTGTTATCACACAAAAAAATGACATGGTTGATTTTGAGGTGGACTTTCGTACAGATTAAGTAGAATTATCATTATTGGTGTTCTGTACTGAGTATCCGCTCTCATTCGCATCAACACTAAAGTGCTCCTCGAACAAAATAAACACAGCAATTAAAGTAAAAAACGCTATTGTTTGGTTATTTTTTTATCTTTTTTTTACACTCCAAGAAAAAAACCAAAACAAAAACAGTATGAACCTTGATTAACCTAAAATGTATGGCTGGTGGTTGTTTGTCTATACTCTATGGTGGAGGTCAGCGACCCAAAATATTGAAAGAGCCATACTGGACCAAAAATACAAAATACAAATCTGTCGGGAGCCACAAAAAATTAAAAGCCTTATATCAGTATTTTAATGAAGGCAACACAATGTAAGTGTCTATATTAGGTACAATAGCCTACCTACAATCCAAATGACTATTTGTCGCAGGCTGAAGCGAATCTTTGTTGACATAAATTATATAAATATAAAATAAATACACAGAGGACGCAGGTAAAGGAAAATGAATGAGCTCAAATATAGCTACAAACAAGGCATAATGATGCGATATGTAGATATAGCTAGCCTAAATAGCATGTTACCATTGATTAGCTTGCAGTCATGGAGTGACAAAATATGCCTGATTAGCACTCCAACTAGTCATTAACATCAACGAAGCTCATCTTTGTGCATTCACGCACAGTATAAAACTTTTGGTGGACAAAATGAAACAAAGGAGTGGAAGATTTTACATGTAAACAAACTGTTGCGTCACAATCCACACTATGGAGAGTTGAAGAACCGCCAAAATTAGTAGGACAGAACGATGTTCACCAAATACTCTCAACAGTGAAGCATACACAGAAACATATTAAACAGTGGGCTTTTTAACAATTGGGTATGTTTGTCTCATGTTTGTCCCCTGAAACAAAAAACAAATGTTTTCCCCCAACTTTTTCCATTTTCAATTCTTTTTTTAAATTTGATCCAGAGAGCCACTAAAGTGGCACTAAAGAGCCACATGCGGCTGGAGAGCCGCGTGAAGACAAAATGAATTTCAACAATACATATTTTTGACAAGCTCATACTGTAAATGAATAATAATAATAATAATAATAAAACTACAGAAGGACATTTTCTGAAAATCTCATTAAAATCCGTCCGTTACTTGTTTCTAACTATCGGATTATGCAACTGATTAAAATAGTAGCACCTTTTTTTCAAAACATCGTCAGTAGTAGACTACTAGTTAAATAATATCATTATAGCATTAATTCATCTTCCTGCCATTTGTCAGTCGTGAAATGACAAAATTAAGGCTATATTGGTTAGTATCCATACTGTATGAAAGCTATAATTTTATGCTGATCTAAATTAGCATAGTACTACCAGTGTTTTTGAAATATTTATTTCCTGTGTGTTTTTTTCACAGCATTCGTCATTAATCGATCATTAACTTATTTAAAAATGTTGAGTGAATTATACATTAATCTTAATGATAAAAGATACAGTAAAGGCATATGGTGTACAAAGGTGCTGATCTATAATGGAAGTATTAGACCCAGGTCAAAGCCTAACCCATTTAAATCTGTCAGGCCTCGTATTGATTAATTCATATGTACAGAGCATACTGGCTGCCTTGCCTAACAAAGTTAAGACAGTTAAAGCTAGGGACAAAAAGTTATTTTTCCTTCTGGCTCTTTAAGTTGTAAATGTGATATTTAGGCTTCAAACATCATTTGAGTTGCCTGTCAGCGCTAGCGGCGGTCACGTCATGCAGAAAAGTTTAGAGTGTTTTGCATTAAAGTAAGTGTGTTCCTTTTTGGAGTTTATCTAGTGACAGCAACATCAGTTCACTAAAGCCCAAGGTGTGGGAAAAAAATCAATAAACATTAATGGCGATATAGAAACACTCTAACGTGTTTTTTAGTTTCTGGGGACAAGCAGGGGGCATATGCTGTAATATTATTATGACTCTAGGATCTCTACTTTTTTTTTCTCATTTTTGCAATAAAAAAGCATTGTGTTGCTAAAATAACAAAATACATATCAAATAGGGCAAGGGTGCCCATTAGATCGAAAATGAGGAATCATCAATCTTCACATCCGTCACTTGATTGATATTCAAGGCACCCAAGGATCTTGTAGAATGACGCTGGCTGCTGCGTCGGCAGTGTGAAAAAAAAGACGACCGGCAGGAAGGCAAGAAACACTTTTTGTTTCAAAAACAGTCTGGCGCCACACCTGCCATCAAAAAGCCTAAAGACCGACCACACAGTTCCTGTCTCCACAATAAAAGCGCTGCTCCATCCTGCCTGCGCTATCAAAATTAGAGACTCAGAAAGCTAGCGCACACAAGCCAGCAATCTAGTTTGCCATCAACGTATTCCTCATAAAGTGTATAAAAACGAGTATGGACAACTAAGATGCCAAAATAAATGGATTTTACTTGTACAGCGCGTTTCTACCTTCAAAGTACTCAAAACACTTTGACACTATTTCCACATTCACCCATTCACACACTGATGGTGAGAGCTGCCCTGCAAGGCCCTAACCACGACCCATCAGGAGCGAGGGTGAAGTGTCTTGCTCAAAAACACAACGGACATGAAGAGGTTTAGTAGAAGGTTGGGATCGAACCAGGAACCCTCAGTTTGCTGGCACAGCCACATTCCCGACCGCGCCACCCATCCCCAGTAAAACCAACCACTTCCATGTGGTATCGCAGAGATAGGAGGACATTTTTTTTCACCCCACAATGTTAATTTGAAAATGTGGAAGTTTTCAGCACTACAATGAATCCTGTCTGATTCCAATCAATGCAGGTCATCAGAATCAGGTAAAACACCAACTTGTAATCTTGTCTTCATGAAAGAAGGGAATCAATATGTTAAACATGCTTGTATTTTTTATTAAAACACCTTTAACATGCTAACACAAACATCAAAATAAATACAAATAAATTATATATAAATATAATACATCTAAATTACACACACATACACATATGTATGTATATATATATATATATATATATATATATATATATATATATATATATATATATATATATATATATGTATATATATATATATATATATATATATATATATATGTGTGTGTGTTGGAAAAAATCACAAGACTATTTCATCTCTACAGAACTGTTTCATGAAGGGTTCAATCAATTATCAGGAGATATTATTGGAAGCATTCACATACCATGGTTTATATAGGGCACAGAACGGTTAGGTACAGGCAGGCGTAGGGGGGTGGTGATTGGCTCATGTGTTACCTAGGAGGTGTCTCCTTCTGTGACGGCATGCTGATACAATTTCACTGCGCTTGTTGAGGGATGACAGGTCTGGGTGATATATAGTAAACAGTTTGTCTTTTATTACATCTGTTGTAAGGTGTGCTGGATGCAAGGTAACACATGAGCCAATCACCATGCCCATATGCCTGCCTGTACCTACCCTTTCTGTGCCCTATATAAACCATGGTATGTGAATGCTTCCATTAAAATCCCCTGATGATTGAGGAAACCCCTCATGAAACAGTTCTGTAGAGATGAAATAGTCTTGTGATTTTTTTTTCCTACACATACATATATTGCGCTCTACCACGGTATCGAGCACTATTCTCTGGATAATCTAAATAAGACATATATTCCGCTCCAAATTGACATTTGTTGAGCACTGTACGACGATCCGAAATGGAAAAATTCAGCATCGACTACTCCACGAAGAACATTCCCATACCCGCGCAGAATGACTACAGGCTAAGGCTCATAGTAAAGACTTAAAACTTCCTAAGAAGGATGCGGTGGAAAGCACACGTTTTCCTCCACCCTGAAACAAAAGGAACACAAAAGGAAACTTACGGATTCAAATCTACCAAGAACCCACCCAAAGTTGAGGAATTAAAGGATTTTGAGAATGACATGCTCAAAATGATACGAACAGTCTAATTCAAGCCAGCCCGCAACCCATTACTCACTAAGCCTAAAAATGACACGGAGCGCATCAAGAAAGTAAGCAACCTCATCATAGCCACCGATAAAACCACAAACTTCTACAGGATGGACATTCCAGAAAACAACACTTTACTGGACAAAGGCATCACCAAATCATACAAAAAAGCACAACCCAGCACTATACAGAACATCCACCCGGAAAACAAACGGATCGCGACTGAACCGGATATTGAGGACAGGGTAGACGCCACAGACAACAAGGAAGCATTCATCACATTGAAAGACCAGAAACCCAACTACGCAAATAACCCAACATGCCGACTAATAAACCCATCTAAATCCGAAATAGGAAAAATCTGCAAAATAATCCTGGAAAGAATCAACACAAAAGTCAAGGACAGAATAGCACTCAACCAATGGAGAAATACAGCAGCAGTAACCAAGTGGTTTAACAACATCCAAGACAAACAACAGCACAATTTTATCTCCTTCGATATCGAAGAGTTTTACCCTTCCATCACGCAAGACCTACTGACCCAACCACTAAACTTCGCCTCGGACTATGACTCAATCACAGGCAACGAAAGAAACATCATCATCCACGCAAAGAACTCCATACTCATCCACAACAGTACACCATGGCAAAAAAAGAACAATTCAACATTTGACGTTACTATGGGGAGTTTTGACGGAGCAGAAACGTGTGAACTTGTTGGGAGTTTCCTCCTCTCCCAGATTGCTAGCCTCAACCTGAACCTTGGTATTTACTGTGATGATGGACTGGCAGTGTGCCGCGCCTCCCCAAGGAGCAGCGAGAAAATCAAGAAGCGCATATGCCAAATCTTCAACGAGAATGACCTATGGATCACGATTGAAGCCAACAAGCAAACCGTCAACTTCCTCGACGTCACTTTCAACCTGAGAAATAACAGCTACCAACCATTCATGAAACCCAACACAACACTCCAATACGTGCACCATGACAGCAACCACCCAACCACCATCACGAAAAGAATACCTACCGGAATTAATAAAAGGCTATCGATGCTGTTATCTAGCAAAGCTGATTCGACCAAGCAACCCCCCATACCAGAAAGTACTTGATGAAAGCGGATACAACTTCACCCTCACTTAGGAACCCACGCCAGGAAACCAACCAAAAAAGAGCAGAAAACAAAACAACATCATCTGGTACAATCCCCCATACAGCAAAAAATGCCTCAACTAACATTGGCCACAAGTTCCTCACTCTGATCGACAAACACTTCCACAAAGGCAACACCCTAAGAAAAGTATTCAACAAGAACAGCATTAAATTGAGCTACAGCTGTATGAATAATATACAACAAATTATTTCAAATCACAATAAAGCAATTGCAAAAGGGCCGTCTGCCCCTAGACAAAGAGACTGCAACTGCCGCAAAAAACCTGATTGCCCTCTCAACGAGGGGTGCTTACAAACAGCAGTCGTTTACCAATCGAAGGTGACACTTAAGGAAATTAATACATCCAACACGTACGTAGGATTAACCGAGGGGGAGTTCAAGGCCAGATAGAACATTCACAAGGCTTCTTTTAGAAAAAGCAAAACCTGCGGAATTCTACAGAACTCAGGAAGCATATTTGGAACCTCAAATACAATAATGTTGAATATTCAATAACATGGCAAATTCTTGCATCCAGCACACCTTACAACAGTGGTAATAAAAGATGCAACCTATGCTTGAAAAAGAAACTGTTTATTATATACCACCCAGACCTGTCATCCCTCAACAAGCGCAGTGAAATTGTATCAGCATGCCGTCACAGACCAAGACAACTCCTAGGTAACACATGAGCCAATCACCACGCCCCTACGCCTGCCTGTACCTACCCGTTCTGTGCCCTATATAAACTATGGCATGTGAATGCCATCCATCCATTTTCTACCGCTTATTCCCTTTTGGGGCCGCGGGGGGTGCTGGCGCCTATCTCAGCTACAATCGGGCGGAAGGCGGTGTACACCCTGGACAAGCCGCCACCTAATCGCAGGGCCTGGTATGTGAATGCTTCCATTAAAATCTCCTGATGATTGAGGGAACCCCTCATGAAACAGTTCTGTAGAGAGGAAATAGTCTTGTGATTTTTTTTACCACACATACATACAGTATATTGCGATCCACCACGGTATCGAGCACTATTCTCTGGATATTCTAATTAAGACATACTATATATATATATATATATATATATATATACCCCGTTTCCATATGAGTTGGGAAATTGTGTTAGATGTAACTATAAGCGGAATACAATGATTTGCAAATCCTTTTCAACCCATATTCAATTGAATGCACTACAAAGACAACTTAGAATTTCATGGCTGCAACCCGTGCCAAAGTAGTTGGGAAAGGGCATTTTCACCACTGTGTTACATCATCTTTCCTTTCACAACACTCAATAAACTTTCGGAACCGAGGAAACTAATTGTTGAAGCTTTGAAAGTGGAATTCTTTACCATTCTTGCTTGATGTACAGCTGAAGTTGTTCAACAGTCCGGTGTCTTGTTGTCGTATTTCATGCTTCATAATGCGCCACACATTTTCGATGGGAGACATGTCTGGACTGCAGGCAGGCCAGGAAAGTACCCGCACTCTTTTACTATAAAGCCACGCTGTTGTAACACGTGGCTTGGCATTGTTTTGCTGAAATAAGCAGTGGCGTCCATGATAACGTTGCTTGGATGACAACATATGTTGCTCCAAAACCTGTATGGACCATTTAGCATTAATGGTGCCTTCACAGATGTGTAAGTTACCCATTCCTTGGGCGCTAATACACCCCCATACCATCACAGATGCTGGCTTTTCAACTTTGCGCCTATAACAATCCGGATGGTTATTTTCTTTCTTGTTCCGGAGGACACCATGTCCACAGTTTCCAAACATAATTTAAAATATGGACTCGTCAAACCACAGAACTCTTTTCCACTTTGCATCAGTCCATCTTAGATGAGCTCGGGCCCAGCAAAGCAGGCGGCGTTCCTGGGTGTTGTTGATAAATGGCTTTCGCTTTGCATAGTGGAGTTTTAACTTGCACTTACAGATGTAGCGGCCAACTGTAGTTACTGACAATGGTTTTATGAAGTGTTCCTGAGCCCATGTGGTTATATCCTTTACACACTGATATCGGTTTTTGATGCAGTACCGCCTGAGGGATCAACGGTCCATAAAATCATTGCTTGCGTGCAATGATTTCTCCAGATTCTCTGAACCTTTTGATGATTTTATGGACCGTAGATGGTAAAATCCCTAAATTCCTTGCAATAGCTCGGTGATAAATGTTGTTCTAAAACTGTTCGACAATTTCCTTGGAAATTGGTGACCCTCGCCCCATCCTTGTTTGTGAATCACTTAGCATTTCATAGAAGCTGCTTTTATACCCAATCATAGCACCCACCTGTTCCCAATTAGCCTGCACACCTGTGGGATGTTCCAAATAAGTGTTTGATGAGTATTCCTCAACTTAATTAGTATTTATTGCCACCTTTCCCAACTTCTTTGTCACGTGTTGCTGGCATCAAATTCTAAAGTTAATGATTATTTGCACCAAAAAAAAATGTTTATCAGTTTTAACATCAAATATGATGTCTTTGTAGCATATTCAACTGAATATGGGTTAAAAAAAAAGTGCAAATCATTGTATTCCGTTTATATTTACATCTAACACAATTTCCCAATTCATATGGGAACGGGGTTTGTACATATATACATTTATATATATTTTTATATATATATATATATAAATATATATACATATATATATATATATATATATTTATATGTGTATGTATATGTATATGTATATGTATATATATATATATATGTATATATATATATATATATATATATATATATATATATATATATATATATATATATATATATATATATATATATATATATATATATATATATATATATACGTCTTAATTGGATTATCCAGAGAATAGTGCTCGATACCGTGGTGGAGCGCAATATGTATGTGTGGGAAAAATCACAAGACTACTGCATCTCTACAGAACTGTTTCATGAGGGGTTCCCTCAATCGTCTGGAGATTGAGGGAACCCTTCATGAAACAGTTCTGTAGAGATGAAGTAGTCTTGTGATTTTTCCCACACATATATATATATGTGTATATATATATATATATATATATATATATATATATATATATATATATATATGTATATATATGAAGATGAGGTAGATCACCTCGACTTGGTCATTCAAAAACTAGCTCGCCTGCTGAAAAAGTGTGGGGACCAATTTTCCTTCCAATTGTTCATATGTGTGAGCAAACGCCAAAACTCCTTGAGCATTCAGTGGCGCACATGTGAGCGATAGCAGACTTGCACACTGTTATGCGCTTATCTTTTTATTCGATTTTGCGCTCAGCCTAGATTTGCCGTGCGCAGAGGACGCGTGAGCAGTGTCCAATTGCACAGGCAATTGGATACCCCTGAAATAACATCTAATGTCAGGTACTGAACTCCTAGATGGATGTATTTGTGTGATGACATGCTGTGTATCAACACACATTTATGATAGGCCGATGTTGTGTAGCTACTAAACAACAAACTAAGAATAGTGTGCTTAAAAAAAACTGTCACCTACTTTGAAACCTTAAGTTGTCGTCTCACTGACTCCTGAGGGACACCATGTTTGATTAATGCTATCATAATGTACTCAATAAAAGGTAAATGTAGCCATAAACTCCACTTTTGTCATTTCATTACGACATACTGGACTTTAACCAATATAAATTACAACTTTTTCCAGTGATATTATAATGTTTCTTCCCAGCTGGGAGAAATTCACTCGCCCATTCAATGGCGATTGAGCACAAATTGATCCCTCTGTGCTTTCTTGCGCTATAAAAGGCTAGAGGAGAAGAACATGGTTTGTATTGCTAATTAGAGACATGCTAATATTGCTTTACCAAGGTTAATTTCTTCCACAATTACCAGCAAAAGGCAACAACAAAGTGATGGTAATTCCAAGGTGAAGGTGCAGCATTTGTGCCATTTTTGCAAGCACGAGGAGGCAAATTTGTGAAGATATTTCAGGTCATTCCCAAAACTCAGACCACTCTTTTTTTCACATAAATGACAAAAAAAAAAGAAAAAATAATGTTGAATCCACTTATTTCCAGATTAGCTCAAACATGGCCTTAGTGAATACTGATTCCCCTGCTGTCAGGTGTGCCTTCAGTGTGAGCATCACCCCTCAAGTGAAGTGATGCTGCGATGATGAGCAAAGAAGCAAAGGAGTCAAGAATAGCGCTTGGCTGGAGACTTTAAACTGTAGGCTAATAAGGATGTGCTGTTGGCAATTTGTGTGCATGATAGCTAAGCCGAAAGGCACACTTTGATTAGCTGCTTGGTCTGTGCAGAGAGAACTGTGGCGCCGAGACCAGACACAAAACCTGAATCCAAGTGGATTAAAAAATATTCAAGCTTACGAGCACCTTCCTCTCTCTGACTAAACTCAGTGCATTTTAAGGTCACCGCAAAGTAAAACATGTTGCCTATGGAAACAACAACATCAGTGGCCTAGTGGTTAGAGCAGGGGTCGGGAACCTTTTTAGCTGAGAGAGCCATACAAGCCAAATATTTTAAAAAGTATTTCCGTGAGAGTCATATAATATATTTTTAAGACTGAATACAACTATTATTCTATCTTATTTCAATTATTGTGCAGACATATTGGGAAATACATATCATAGCAACATAATGCCTTTATTTCACAGAAAAGGGCAATTTGTATCATTTTTAAAGTACGATATAGAGACCACACGAAGCCACTCTTCATTAGGTCAGGATTACTAAAACTAAAAGACATTGTAGAATTGAATACTCTATTAATGATGTTCAAAGCGAGAAATAAAGTTTATTCCAAAGGACATACAAAAGTTATTCGTGCTCACACCTAAAGATGAGAACCACAGAAGGCCGTATGACTTTAAACATCCAAGAGTGCCAACAAATTTGAAACAAATGTGCTTCTCTGTTGTTGGTGTGAAAGTATGGAATTCTCTAAACAAAGACTTAAAACGCTGTAAGAATATCTTTGTTTTTAAAAAGAGTTATAAAAAAAGAAAACTTGGAATTATATCAAACTGAATTTTGATTTAGATTGGACGTGTCATTGTGAAAATGCTTAATGGAAAATTGGAAAGTATGTTGGAGTTTGGGTGTTGTTGGAGGGAACAGTTATAAAGTCATCGAAAATAATTTGTGTTAAAAAGGGAGCAGATAAATATAAGAATATTATTCTTCCATCTGCTCCTTTCTGGTCATGGAAATGTATAAGAAACAAAAAAACTATGAAAGTGTCAATTGTACGTGGCTTTTATATATGCATTTTCATGAAAGGAATAAAAATAAATGATGATGATGATGCATGCATTTTTAATGCATGCCCGGAAGAAGTTTTCAAATGTTTCTTGAAAGTTTCAACACAGGCAAGATCACGGAGGGACTGGTGCAAATTTTAGGAAGTATTAGGGTTGTAAACAGATTACTATTTGTAATTAGATGAATCATACTTTGAAAATTAATTAATCACGATTATTCACAAGTTGCATCTTTTTCTGAAATATTCAATAGATGATATGGTTAGTGCTGTCAAGCAATTTAAAAAACGAGTGATGATATAAATACGATCTGTAATTAATCTATTTTTAAATCTCACCTAAAAATGATGATAAAAACCCTCAACCGGAAGATATCTTCCTTCAAATTGACCACTTTATTATAAGTAATAGCAATAAAGCAAAAAATTGATTTATAAATGTGTGATTTTTTTAACTAAATAAAACACCAGGTCCATATAAAATGTTGAAGTAAATTATTTAAAAAAAAAAAGTAAGAACACTTTTTTCTAAAATAAGTATTCAATGATGAACTTTTTGCTTTTCCCTCTATTTCAGATCAAATAAATAAATAAAATAGGCCAGAAAAAAAGCTTGGTCTACACTAAAAACAAGACAACATTGCAACTTATGCAAACTATAAACACTTATTACACGTCTTTAATATTATTCTGAAACTTTGACACTATTTGTTAAATAGAATTAATCCTATTCTCACTATTTAAAGCATCAGTCTCATGAGAGTGAGACCTCTTGTTCGCCGTTGCAACAAGAAGTGGGCAGGAAAGCTTGCAGGCATACACAGACGGTAATTTAGAGATTCAAAATTAGATTAACGCTATTAAAAAACATAACATGCTAAATATGATAAATTAATCGCAATGAAACATACACACCATAATAGAACGTAATAGGTATTTTTTGTCATTGCACCACTTGCAATGACAGGAAGGACATGCTGGGGAAATTTGGGGAGTACAGTCTTAAAGGTGTCATATGTAGTAATGTGGCCAGAAATGGTGCTGCAATCACAGTCAAAATTTTATAGTCCCCTACCACTCTTCATGACTGAGGTTGCCAGATATGCAGCCGAATCCAAATCCAACTCCAAGGAACTTCAAATGGCAATCGACGAGTCCTACGCCAAATGTATCTTGTTTATCCTTCTTGCAAGATGGTTAACTTAGTAATTATGCCACATTTTACAAATGTTGATTAGCCAAATGTATTTGTTAAGTTACGCAGCAATATTTTTGTCGGGTGTCAAGACAGATTGTTGGCATTACCCCGCTAAAATGTCTAGTTTGACTGCACGAACCACCATCGAAATAATTATAAATAAATATACATAATAATATATTATGTATCGCATTGGCCTACTTTGATGGCAAGCCAGGGCCAACAGTAAAATTACCGCCACATTTTGTTTAGCATAACTCCATGTTGCATCCAACCTGACGCACTGCATTCTCTTCCATTTACATCACCATCTTTCAGTGCAGAGTGTCACAGTTATTTGGTGACGAACCCCAAGATGCAGAGATGGAAGCAGGCATGGAATGAGAAAACATGATTTAATTAAATACTAAGACAAAAACAAAACCAAAAGGGTACAAACACAAAGCGCGCACGAGGCGGATAATTAAACAAAAGGAACTAGCCTGGGAGCTAGAAAATAATGAACAGGAGCTTAGCGTGGAAGCTAGCGGGTAGCGAACAGGCAAACAGAAGTCGTACTTGTATAATGAAAAATAAAACGGAAGCAGGGAACAAAAAACAGTAAGCTACAAACATCAACTGAATATAGCTTACCCCTACGCTGCAAAGACAAGGTGCGACACGACAGGAGCGATAACACATCACAAGAGTGACTAGACGTGACATCGACAAGACAATACAATGATCCAGCAACTGACACAAGACAAAGCAGGTACAAATAGGAGCGGGCTGATTGGCAACAGGTGTGGCCAGGTGCCAATCAGCCGCAGCTGAGGAGGAACACACCACTCAGGGAACAAGACAGGAAGCTGACAAAATAAGAGCACGAGACAGAAACTAAGGACAGGAAATACTAAACACAGAGGAAACAGACAAATGCAGAGGAAAAAACTAAAACATAGACAAACTGTCAGGGGAAAGCCTGACACAGAGTGCGATTCTGAGGCAACCCACGTTACGCATAAATCAATTTGCCTACTACCAAGTCAATACACAAAGTAGAAAATCATTACATATAATGCATTATATTGTGCCAAGAAAATACCAACCCCATATGTGCCTGATGCACATACAGTACCAGAAACCATGATTCACCGTGCTAATGTTGGAACACATTTCCTCAGTGTGTCAGCATATTAAGAACTAAATAGGCACTGACACTACACATATCCACATAGGTTGTATTTGTCCAAAATATATTTTGCCCTGTCAGTTAGAATACACATCATCATACAGGCTAATAGGCATATATTTCCCCCGTTAGCCTATATGTCGATGTGTGCTAATGAATGCTAGAATGCTAAGCATTCATTGCACGGACATACTAGCTTTGTTAGACAAGATCATAGACTGTATTGGACAATAACGTTTACATACAAAATTTAAATTTCCATTTATTATGCATAATAAGAAAATGTGAATGCCTGACAACCAATCAAGGAGTAAAGTAGCAAGGTTGGCGTCAGATGAAAAAATCTTCATTCTGCATTCAATCGTGTCCTTCTTTTAAAGGCATCCCCAATACAAATCCTCATTTTGTTACTGGCTTCGTCATGAATGAGTTGACAATCGTAACAACGCCATTAGATTTACTAAGGTCTGACATATTTAGTAACTTTACCAGTGGCAGTAGCTCGACGAAGAGGGCGCTGCGTAACTGGCAACCTGGATGTGACACATTCACTGACTTTTTAATTCGTCAGACCGTGGAAGGCGGGTCATCCAAATGAAAACAACAACAATATTTCGGGGCTGTTAATCTAATTTTGAAATGAGCATATCTCGGCTGAACTACTGTTATCAGTTATAAAGGTTTTCAAAAAGAATATGATTTATTAATGCCTTTTGACATATCTGGTCCATTTAATGATGACTTGACATGAAATTATAACATATGGCACCCTTTAAGCATGCCTTATTAAAATCACCAGCGATCATTTGGACGCCATCAGCAGGGGCTTTCTGGTGTTTATTTGTCATGTGCTGGAAGTGCTGAGCGCTGTGAGGATGTTAGCATCGGGGTGATTTTTTATCTTTTTGTGTGCGTTCATGTGGTAAAAAAACATATCTAATAATAAAATCAAATGTATTTTATTTGAAATTTAACACTGAGCTAATAATGATGACTGTGCTAGCCAGTTATTAAATCATGTTTTCTTACACTTTGTAGTTTTAAATGAAAGTGTGGATTCATTTCAGTTTCAGGTGTGTTGCCATAGTCAGCAAGTAGTCTTTTGGCATTAAATTGAATGTGCTTGTCTTGTCTCTTGTTGTACCCTACATAGTGTTTATACTGTAAGTACTGTGCTTAATACACACTGGCTGTTTGTTGTAATGTGCATCTTAGTTGTTTTTGACTACCAAATTTAGAGATCTTTAAAAATCGCCATGCAATCACTAATGCTAATGCTAATCAGTAGCATGTATATGGCATGTCCAATCGAAATACCTTGAAAAAGCGGAGCCTTACTTTTGAGTGCTTTCTATCAGGCATGCTTGCTTTGTTGTCAGGGAAAATGTCGACATAACCTAAAGGTTCTCCACTATAAATACACCTGTTTTCCCCCCAAGTGCTTGAGCCGGTGCCAAGTCTGTAACCGGACCTGACATCACGTGCAACTCAGGAATTAAAAATCGGTACCGTTCCAATTCATGTGTATTGGTACTTGATAGTACTGACAGGATTCGGTCGGTACCTCAGTAAGTACCAAACTTGGTACCCATTCCTAGATGTTGGTCTATGTTGCTGTGTATACCACATAATTCAAATAGGAGTCTTGTTAAATGGTCTGTATTTATATTAGTGCTGTGAATATACGTGGAACAATAACCAAAGCACTTTACATTATACATCCAATTCACCTATTCACACATAACATTCACACAACGATGTGCTGACATTTTCTATTAATTCAGAAATATTTTTTTCAACAACATTCGAGTTAAAGAACAAATTGGAATTTCAACAAAAGCCCTGTAATTTTCCTAGTATGAAGTTTCCCTACTTTAAAGTGATTATGAAAACAGTGCTAGTTGCATTGTCCTCATTTAAAAAGACCTCAAAAGATAACAGAAGACATAGAATTATGAGAAAGTAGCTGGCAGTGTGCAAGGGGACACATATATTCATTGAAATGTTGTTTAGTCTTTTTCCCACAAAGCAGAACTCATTAAAATATTATAATCATTTTGACTGAAGGTTGCAAAATGACACTACGCTCTCTGGGAAATAAAATGTAATCTATGTCAAAACAGTTTGCAGTTTTTTTCATTTGCAATTCATTTTGTGTTTTACATCCTTCGAGAGCAGCACCGCTATCTTAACAACCTCTGTATATGTGTATTCTATATCACTGAATATAATCATAACAGAGTCGTGTAAACATGATCCCACCGTCTATAGCTGCTGACTCCACTATGAGTTCAACATTATGTTTGCATTTATCAAATTTTTTTGTGTACTGTCTTTTAAAAAGACATATTTCCAGTACCACCCACCATATTGATATTTTTCATACGCTTCACCTTTTAACTTACTGACATTAACGCTGCTCGAGTTGTATAATTATTTATGAAAGACTGAGTCAGAGAGCGGAGACGTGCATGTTTGTTTCACACAAGCAGAGCAAACTGTTACGACTGGTTGGCATAGTGATGCCAAATTGGTCCCTTCGAGGATGCTTCGGCATGAACACAGCAACGGTAAGTTTAAATGATTTATTAACCTTACCAAAAACAGACTATGAACAAAAACACTGGAGCTAACAGACAAAAATAAACCAAGGGCGCTAGCATGAAAGCTAGGAATAGACAATACAAAAACTATACTTGGCACGAAGCACACAAAAGAGTAAACAAAAAACATTCAGCATGAAAGCTGTAATATCTAGTGGCTTAGCGTAAGAGCTAGCGAGAAAATACATACGGCTAGAAGACAGTCGTGAATGTTGCGCGAAGGCAAATTAGAGTCCCAGAATGAGTAAACAGAAAAAGTGAGCTTAAATAGGAGGGTGATAATTATTAGCAGGTGTGCGGGGCGAGACTAGCAGGTGGACTGATGAGTGAACCGTGGTGACTGACTAAACAGGAAGTAAGAGTGTAGAACAACAGTGATACAACAACTGGAAGTATAAACCATATGTGGTGATCCGAGTAGCGGATCGCAACAGTATCCCCCCCAAAAAAGACAGATTCCAGATGTCCAAAAATACAAAGAAAAAACTTGAACCCCCTCCCCACAACAAGACAGTCCACAGAAGAAGGGAGGGCGGAGGGAGGCCATGGCGGAGGGTCGCCAGGTCGCGTGTCCCCGAATCCACCGAGGACAGGCAATGTGGCGGCGGCGGATGAAACGCCGCTGCCGAAAGAGTTTTGGCGGCCGACCTCGAAAAGGCCACAATAGTGGCCGCCTTGCAGGATGACGTGCCCGGCGAGGCGGACGACCTCGCAGAGGCCACACCCGTGGCAGACGTGGAGGAGGCTTGGCAGCAGCAGACGAAGGTGCGGGGGCTGCAGCCGAAGCAGGTGCAGAGGCCGGCGGAGGAGCAGGCGTTGGCTTCAGCCGAGGAGCAGGCGTTGGCTTCAGCCGAGGAGCAGGCGTTGGCTTCAGCCGAGGAGCAGGCGTTGGCTTCAGCCGAGGAGCAGGCGTTGTGGAGTCTGGCGTAGTCGTCGCAGAGGTCGGCGTAGTCGTCGCCGTCGTGGAGGCCGGCGTAGTCGTCGCCGTTGTGGAAGAAGGCGTAGTAGTCGGCGTGGAAACCGCAGTCGTCGACGCAGGTGTTGGAGTGGGTTCCAACTTAAGAGCTGGTGCTAGAGTGGGTTCCAGCTTAGGAACAGGTGCTGGTGCGAGGACCAGGAAAGAGTCAATTGCTGGCGTAAGAACCAGACTAGGATTCGGTGCTGGTGTGTGAACCAGGCGAGAGACCGAAGCTGGTGTGGGAACCAGGTTAGGAACAGTGCCGAACATCGGTGGTGGAGGACGTGCTGGAGGTAATGACCTCGCAAGTCTGAACACCGGTGGAGGAGGTCTGCTTGGTCGTTGTGATTTGACCGGGGGAAACAGGTGGAGGAGGTCTACAAGGCCATTGAGACTTGGCCGGGGGAAAAACAGGTGGAGGAGGTCTACAAGGCCGTTGAGACTTGGCCGGGGGAAACACAGGTGGAGGAGGTCTACGAGGAAGAGCTAAGCGGAATACAGGTGGTGGCGGCCCGGGAGGAGCTAGCGGTTTAACGGGCCGAAAAACAGGTATGGGTGGCCTCAAAGGAGGTTGCGGTTTGACAGTTTGAAGAACAGGTAGCGTCTGTGCTACCTCCGCAACACAGCTATAGGCCATAGCCCCCCCCTCCAGACGGGAATCCCAGACCCGTTCCCTGTGGTCAGGGACTGACCATAAGGGAGGGTGGTGGGAGGTTTGGAGGCGGGCAGACTCCTCCCCTCTATATTGTCCAGAGTGTCCCTTTGAAAAGGGAGAAAAAACCTTGGACTTGGGCGGAGAATGAGGTTTTACAGGTGGAGTTGAAAAAAACAGATGGATGGGATTTACCAGAATAATAAAAAGCAAAAATGTCCTGGTAATTCTGTATTTTATTATTAATGTTATTGTCATTAGAAAATGGATAAGAGAATCTTCAAAAAAAAAGTCATCGTTGATGATGTCATCAGCGGAGGACGGGATTGCGTCACCGGGGGGCGTCGACGAAATGAGGTCATCAACGGCGGACTCTAGTTGGGAATTAGCCCAGTCAGTGAAACAGTTAGCAAAGTGTGCTATCGGATCACCAAACAACGGTGTAGGGGTATTTTGTGCAGCTTGTTGGTAGCTGTGTTTATGAGGAGGGAGACATGGAGTGGGAAAGTCACTGACGCGGGACGAAGCCATCGTTCGCGGCTTCCGCCTACGCGGACGAGCGTGAGCGCTGCGGGAGGGAAACTCACCGGACCCGGAAGCATCGATCGGTAACAAGGTTTCCCTCAAAGTCCCACATCATGTTATCGTCTGGATTGCATCGGATAGTTTCAGCCTCCATCGCTCGGAATACCCTCCATGTGCCTTCGTCGAAGGTCTCCTCATGGTTGCCAGACGCGAAGGAACTTTTCTTTCTTGCTGGGACTCTACTGTTACGACTGGTTGGCATAGTGATGCCAAATTGGTCCCTTCGAGGATGCGTCGGCATGAACACAGCAACGGTAAGTTTAAATGATTTATTAACCTTACCAAAAACAGACTATGAACAAAAACCCTGGAGCTAACAGACAAAAATAAACCAAGGGCGCTAGCATGAAAGCTAGGAATAGACAATACAAAAACTATACTTGGCACGAAGCACACAAAAGAGTAAACAAAAAACATTCAGCATGAAAGCTGTAATATCTAGTGGCTTAGCGTAAGAGCTAGCGAGAAAATACATGCGGCTAGAAAACAGTCGTGAATGTTGCTCGAAGGCAAATTAGAGTCCCAGAATGAGTAAACAGAAAAAGTGAGCTTAAATAGGAGGGTGATAATTATTAGCAGGTGTGCGGGGCGAGACTAGCAGGTGGGCTGATGAGTGAACCATGGTGACTGACTAAACAGGAAGTAAGAGTGTAGAACAACAGTGATACAACAACTGGAAGTATAAACCATATGTGGTGATCCGAGTAGCGGATCGCAACACAAAGGATGTTTTCTTTGGCTTTTAAAAACGCTTGTCATTACACTCACAAGAAAGGCATCAGTAATTCATGGGTATGCATGTAGAGATTGTAACACTAAATAAATATTGCAGTAGAGGTCACATCACATCTTGGCGCTAGCTTCCTTTTCTCATGCAGCTGAACTTTGTCTTGCTTTGCTCTCAGTAGGCCAGTCTGAGGATTTGTTGACATATCCTTTGCAGCTGTTTTTAGACGCCATTTTCACACTTCAGCAGCCGCAAGTGACCAGTAAAGCTCTTTGGAAAGATATGGAGCAAAACATGTGCCAGAGTATGATTTTAATAGAGGTGTTAAACCTGTTGTGGTCAGTGTAACCTGGGCTTAAAAAAAATCATAAAATCCGCAATAAAACACAAACGATATAATAAAAGGAATGAATGAACAGAATTGAGTCAAAACAAAAACGGCAGTTGGAAAGTTGAGGTAAATAGTGGATGTTGTAGTGAAGCTGAAAGAAGACTAAGAAAGCCTTGTTCCTGATGTAGGTTGTCTCACAGGCTCAGGGCCCTGACCCCTTTACCACCAGAAGAAGAAAACGGAAAAAACACAGAAATGGAAATATACCAAGCTCTAACAAATTTAAAGCAAAATGGGTTACATTTAAGGAATAAAAAGGATTATGGGTTCAGACCATGCACATGGCTTTTTTTTTTGCACTACTCTTTTTCTACATTTTTTTTCACTAAATATTTCTCTTATGTATATATTTGTGCTTTTCACTAATCCTGTATAGTCTTACTTGTACATAATGTTGATAGGTGACTAGTATGTTGTCTATTGTCCTGCTGTGAAGTGTGCACCCACAGTACTTGCTTGATGAGTGAATATATACTTCTCTGTTGTGTGTTTAGAGAGCTTTACAACTGCCGAAGACAAATTCCGTGTATATGAAAATATAGTTGGTCGAATAAACCTGATTCTGATTCGGATTCTGATAGCGCATCAAAGAAACAAAGATGCACAAAGGACTAGCAAATAGTGAGATTATGATACAAAAACCATGCATTGAAGTGACTAAAGCAAAAACAAAATTTAGATTGCAGAAGTGTGTGTGTGTGTGTGCGTGCTTGCGCGCGTGTGTGCGTGCGTGTGTGTGTGTGTGTGTGTGTGTGTGCGTGTGTGTGTGTGTGTGTGTTTATGAAACAAATTATTCAACAATGTATTTAGTATGAAATAACACAATTGATTAAATGAAATTAATAACTTTACTTTGGTTTGTTAGGATTGTATTTTGATTTAGTTTCATGTTTACATTGTATGTTCTGGCTGAAAAACAAACCATTGGAATAAAAGAATGATAATTAAGCCTTCGCACTACACAACATCATAAACACATCAGCTGCAATTTTGCGTTCTTATTCCCAAGTCTTAGTCAAAAACATAACTATCTTAGTCATGTTGTCTGGCTCTTATTTACCAACCGACCCCTGATTGGTCAATTGCTGCGTGCTGTCAATCATGAAATCAAGGCAGCCCCACAAAACAAATCAATGGTTAATGGTAAATGGGTTATACATGTGTTACGCTTTTCTACCTTCAAGGCACTCAAAGCGCTTTGACACTATTTCCACATTAACCCATTCACACACACATTCACACACTGATGGCGGGAGCTGCCATGCAAGGCGCAAACCACTACCCATCAGGAGCTAGGTTGAAGTGTCTTGCTCAATGACACATCGGGCGTGTGGGCGGTATAGCTCAGTTGGCAGAGTGGCCGTGCAAGCAACTTGAGGGTTCCAGGTTCAATCCCAGCTTCCACCATCCTAGTCACTGCCGTTGTGTCCTTGGGCAAGACACTTTACCCACCTGCTCCCAGTGCCACCCAAACTGGTTTAAATTTAACTTAGATATTGGGTTTCATTATGTAAAGCGCTTTGAGTCACTAGAGAAAACTTAATATAATATAATATAATTCACTTGTCCAGGGTGTACCCCGCCTTCCGCCCGATTGTAGCTGAGATAGGCGCCAGCGCCCCCCGCGACCCCAAAAAGGGAATAAGCGGTAGAAAATGGATGGATGGATAATTCACTTCACTTCATGTGACCAGAATGTTAGAAGTCAGGGATCGAACCAGGAACCCGCAGGTTGCCACTCCTGGTTGGTTGGTTAAAGTTGCTTGGTTGTGGGCAGTGTTAAGGGACAAGCTTCAGCCTGAGTGGCCGTTTTCTGCATGGCGCTATTGTTTGACTTGGCTCAATCCAGTAGCTTAATATTAGTGTTGAACGTTAAAGTGTGAAAAAGCTGCTTTTTGAAAAAAAAAATGTGCCCGCTTAAGGCAACATCATACATGGTCGACCTCTTTTGTCGAAATAAAATTGGAAAGACAAAAGGGGCCAATTCTATGAAAAATCAGTCCGTATATGTCAACATGTGTTGAAGTATTGTCAACCTCATCATTCATGTTGAAGTGTTTTTTGCAAAAAAATGATTTGTGGTTTTGTCTAAATCAATAAAAACAACCGCAGAGGGTGCGAGAGAAAACCGAAAAACAACTGTTACTTCCCTTCAAAGCTTCGCCATAGCAACAACAGAGCGTTCTTTAATGCAGGAGCCGCAGCTAGTTTTGGTTTTGCTCATGTTTATGTGAGCAAGACAATCTGAGGAGTGCTACTCAAACGGGTTTTACTGTATTTTACTTTAGTTTTCATGTCACTTTGGGAAGTGAATGGTAAATGTTAAATGGGTTGTACTTGTATATTGCTTTTCTACCCCTTTTTAAGGAGCCCAAAGCGATTTGACAATATTTCCACATTCGCCCATTCACACACACATTCACACACTGACGGTGGGAGCTGCCATGCAAGGCGCTCACCAGGACCCATCAGGAGCAAGGGTGAATTGTCTTGTCCAAGGACACAACGGACGTGACTAGGATGGTAGAAGGTGGGGATTGAACCAGTAACCCTCAGATTGCTGGCACAGCCACTCTACCAACTTCGCCACGCTGTCCCATGCCGAATGCATATACACAAGGACACTATAATCAATGTGAGTGAAAAATAAGCTGCAACTGAGTGTCCTCTGCGTCCATATACAACAAAACTAGAAATACACCATACTGTAAAAAGACTGCTAAAGTGTGTCTAATTTGATAAGACATTTCTTTTTCCACAATTATAAGCAAAAAGACCAAAAGCAAGGCCGGTATGCTGAAAGAATCAATTAAGTACTATCCATCTATGTATCTGTTTGACCTGCGTTTTGTTCAACCAAATATGAAATTACTAACCCGTTTAGATTTTTGCCTTTTATGCAATGTGTGAAGAAGTTAACAGCTGTAAGATAAATTAGGAAAACAGCAAATTACTGATGTAGACATATTGTATTTAGCATCCAAGGTAGAGACATCACGCTTTGCCTCTTTGCGATCAGTGGTGCCCCTTTTGTGGTTACATCATAAAAAAAATAAATAAAAACAAAAACATACAAGATACAATACAGGCCAAAATGTTGGACACACCTTCTCATTCAACGCTTTTTTTTTTAATTTATTGTCATGACTATTTACATGGTTGATAGTCACTGAAGGCATCGACACTATAAATGAACACATGTGGAGTTATGTACTGAACAAAAACGGTGAAATAACTGAAAACATGTTTTGTATTCTAGTTTCTTCAAAATAGCCACCCTTTGCTCTGAGTACTGCTTTGCACACTCTTGGCATTCTCTCGATGAGTTTCAAGATGTAGTCACCTGAAATGGTTTTCACTTCACAGGAGTGCTTGAAGCTCATCCAAAGAATGCCAAGAGTGTGCAAAGCAGTGTCATGACTCGGACTTGATTGTTTTCCCAAGGTGCAAAGCGAATGGAGGGGAAATGGCGTGAAGGTAAAGACCTATTTTATTTTAACACTATAACTAAAAAACAGGAACAAACAAAGAGCGCGCACAATGGCGGAGAACAAACTTGACTAAAGAAAGCAAAGAATTGCACAAAGGCAGAAACTATGAACTATAAACAAAAACTTACTTGGCATGGAACTGTGAAACATGACATGAAGCAGAGTGGAGGTAACATGGCATGGCGTGAGTAGAGGTATCGAGGGTGATAAATGGTGGTAGAAGGTGATGTTGCTAGCACGAAGAACAGAAACAGACCTGCTTAAATAGCAGTGACATGATCAGTGAAAACAGGTGCGAAAATGAGAAATGTGAGACAGGTGAAAACTAATGGGTAGTCATGGTAACAAAACAAACCAGGAAGTGCAAAAACAGGAACTGAGTGTCCAAAAAACAAAACATGATCACACAGACATGACAAGCAGTAATCAGTGCAAAGGGTGGCTATTTTGAAGAAACTAGAATATAAAACACGGTTTCAGTTATTTCACTTTTTTTTGGTTAAGTACATAACTCCACGTGTCCATTCATAGTTTTGATACCTTCAGTGACAATCTACAATGTAAATAGTCATGAAAATATAGAAAATGCATTGAATGTGTCCAAACTTTTGGCCTGTACTGTAATTTTTTAAAGTCCATTATTTTTTTTAATTCAATTCTATTCCATTTATTTGTAACATGTTGAAACTTCCCAAGCACACATTTTGCTCAAGTGACCAAAAAGTGGTTGAACTGAAGTATTTCAGGGCAACTGGTGTGGGAGGTTCCACTGCAGAAGTTTAAACGAAGATTTCCAAGGGTAATACTTTTTTTTGCTGCGTTAGCGAGTGCACCGATGAGAAAGTGAGTAGGATGATAAAGGTCATATTGTGAATTCCCATTACTTTCTCCTGGTTTATTTGGTCTATTTTCTTCCTTTTCACATCAGTGTCAATTAATCTTAGTGAAGAAAAGGTAATTTGTTTTTTATTTCATGCACCCTTGCTTGCGTGATTTAAGGGTTCCTGACAGGGCAAGTGACAAGATGACAGTGTGGGGAAAGGAGCGGAGAGACAGTGGGAGATTAATCTCGACAGCTCCGCTTCGTATTGCTTGCGAGTGCTCTAATGCATAATGATGGTAAGGCTGTTTACTCCTTGAACTTTAATTGCCAACGCTGGCGTGGATGTGCTGATATTTACAATGGGATCAAGACATAACAATGGCATATGACTACCTCTATTGACATGGAGGATCACCTGGGAGTGGCAGGCGATCAAAAATGAGATATCCCACTACGGGCCAGGGGTCTTAAACCTGCAAACCTCAATGTGCCACACGGGTGAAGAAAATTGCTAACAGAAGACCGAGAGAGAAAGCGAGAGAGAGAGAGAGAGAGAGAGAGAGAGAGAGAGAGAGAGAGAAAGAGAGAGGCGCTGTGATTTGTGATGTTAAAATAAAAGAAGAACAGCAGAGCCGGCGCCCGTGCAGACAGATGGCAAACATCTCAAGGCAGCCCAAAATGAGAAGAAGAAATATGAGCGCGAGTACAGCAAGAAAGATGATGCAATAAAGCACTGACACAACAGAAAAAGGATGGAACTGGAAGCAAGTGATGGATAGGGGGAGGGCCAAATAAGCTAGAAGTCGACGGGAATGTTTTGGAGCGAGGCGGGCGGGTGCGGGGGATTCTTGATGGCACACTTGGCAACCGTGCATTCACATAAGATAGAGACACGGTGCAATAGAAGATGAGAGGCGAGGTGGGTGGCTGGCCATCAGCGCACAAGCCCCGAGCAATGAAACATTGCGCCGGGATAATGAAGATGGTTCTGCTTGGTCACACTCCGCATTAGCCCAGAGTCAGGCCGACCCCAAAATGTCAACAAGTTAATAGACTGGGCATCACTGACTCTTTCACACTGCTGCTTCCCCCCTGCGCAAACAGCAATTATTCGCCCTAAAATTTGTGTGTAAACAAACAGGGAAGAATCTCAACACAGAGTTTAAAGTCTACGCTCGCGCCCGCGGCACTGCAACGGAAGTGAGCATTAATGACTGTGTAGAATTGATTCCCCTGTGACGTTTCTAGCCACAGACACACAAGGTTGTTTTTGAGCTATTTGTGTAGAACAAAAATCACACATTGATCAATAATGATTACTTTAACAGTGGGGTATTAGAAACATTGATTTTTTTAAATGATTGAGTTGGTCACATGTTTAACAAATTGTTTACCTTGAAGTGCTCCATTTGCACTTAAATCATTAAGACAAAATATAATCACAATGACAACCCCCCCCAAAAAACACAGGAAGACACTCTCTAATTGTCATACACAAAAATACACTTTGTATTTATTTGCGTATTGAGCAAGTAATCTCAGGGCATTCAATCGATCGCAACTGGATTGTTTGATTTGTCTTAAAAGACGTTTCTTCTCTCATCCGAGTAAGCTTCATCAGTTCATGCTCGTAGACTTAGATTAGTCAGATGTACTCTACCGGCTGGTGTCAATACCTCAGTAGGTTTCATTAATTCATCAGTTGTTATTGCAACGCCAATGTGACCTCGACATCACTTGCATGCTCTGTTCGATAAAGTGAAAGCAAAGGTGGTTGACCGGATTCTGTAAACGAACAAGGAAGTTGCTACAACTAGAACAAAATAAAATAAAAGTTGCCACACCTAAAGAATGACTGTTTTTTAATGTGAAAATAAATCAAAGTAATATGATTTATGAATTAATATTTATACTATTATATATTTGTGGGCCTTCTAACTTTTTAATGACTGTAAAGTAAAGGCAACACAGACATCAGGGTGTATCTACGTTATCTTTATTTTTCAACTCACTTTCGTAAAAAACTCACACAATATACGTAACATGCAATCAAATATGCCAGAGCGTTAATTCAATCCAAGTCAATCGAAGTTTACTTATATATCCCTTAATCACAAATGTCTCAAAGGGCTGCACAAGCCACAAAGACATCCTCGGCTCAGATCCCACAAGAGGGTAAGTAAAAACTCAACCCAATGACAACAAAGTGAAACCCACCCATTGCACGTTGGGTGGCCGGGGCAATGGATGTCGAGTGAACACGGTTAATAACGTGGGAGCCGTGTCCATCGTGAGGCCAGCAGGGGATCCTCTTATATGTAGACAAGTCGGGGCGCCGAGATGTCACCGACTGATGCGTAAGGAGTGGTCCACCTGTGGTCCCAACTTCACAATGTGAAAGACCAGTTAATTGAAAGACCAGCAGGGGATCATCTTGAATGGAATCTTGAATGGAGACAAGTCAGCAGCGCAGAGATGTCACCAACTGATGCACAGACGAGTGGTCCACCGCGGGTCAGGACTTGGAACAGCTAGCGAATCCTCCGTGGAGGCGGATCTGTGGTCACCTAGTAACTTATCCACGCAGGAGAGGGGGGCAGAGCAGAAAAGATAGACGGCGGATCAACTTGTCTAAAAAGGGGGTCATTTTAAAGGCTAGAGTATACAAAATTAGTTTTAAGATGGGACTTTAATGCTTTTACTGAGGTAGGCATATCCAACAGTTACCGGGAGGGCATTCCAGAGTACTGAAGCCCGTATAAAAAACGCTCCAAAGCCCGCATAATTTTTGGGGGTTCTGGGATTCACTAATAAGCCAGAGTTCTTTGAACACAGATTTCTGGCCTGGACATATGGTACAATACAATCATCAAGATAGGATGGAGCTAGACCTTTTAGTATTTTATACTTCAATCAATCAATCAATCAATGTTTACTTATATAGCCCTAAATCACTAGTGTCTCAAAGGGCTGCACAAACCACTACGACATCCTCGGGCAAGGAAAACTCACACCCAGTGGGACATCGGTGACAATAATGACTATGAGAACGTGATACTGTGATACTGATGATACTGATGACTATGAGAACATATGAGAACATGATACTGTGAAAGATCAATCCATAATGCATCCAACACAGTCGCAAGAGTCCAGTCCAAAGCGGATCCAACACGGCAGCGAGAGTCCCGTTCACAGCGGAGCCATCAGGAAACCATCCCAAGCGGAGGCTGATCAGCAGCGCAGAGATGTCCCCAGCCGATACACAGGCGAGCAGTACATGGCCACCGGATCGGACCGGACTCCCTCCACAAAGGAGAGTGGGACATAGAAGAAAAAGAAAAGAAACGGCAGATCAACTGGTCTAAAAAGGGAGTCTATTTAAAGGCTAGAGTATACAAATGAGTTTTAAGGTGAGACTTAAATGCTTCTACTGAGGTAGCATCTCGAACTGTTACCGGGAGGGCATTCCAGAGTACTGGAGCCCGAAATGAAAAAGCTCTACAGCCCGCAGACTTTTTTTGGGCTTTGGGGATCACTAATAAGCCGGAGTCCTTTGAACGCAGATTTCTTGCCGGGACATATGGTACAATACAATCGGCAAGATAGGATGGAGCTAGACCGTGTAGTATTTTATACGTAAGTAGTAAAACCTTAAAGTCACATCTTAAGTGCACAGGAAGCCAGTGCAGGTGAGCCAGTAGAGGCGTAATGTGATCAAACTTTCTTGTTCTTGTCAAAAGTCTAGCAGCCGCATTTTGTACCAACTGTAATCTTTTAATGCTAGACATGGGGAGACCCGAAAATAATACGTTACAGTAGTCGAGGCGAGACGTAACAAACGCATGGATAATGATCTCAGCGTCTTTAGTGGACAGAATGGAGCGAATTTTAGCGATGTTGCGGAGATGAAAGAAGGCCGTTTTAGTAACGCTTTTAATGTGTGCCTCAAAGGAGAGAGTTGGGTCGAAGATAATACCCAGATTCTTTACCGTGTCGCCTTGTTTAATTGTTTGGTTGTCAAATGTTAGAGTTGTATTATTAAATAGAGTTCGGTGTCTAGCAGGACCGATAATCAGCATTTCCGTTTTTTTGGCGTTGAGTTGCAAAAAGTTAGCGGACATCCATTGTTTAATTTCATTAAGACACGCCTCCAGCTGACTACAATCCGGCGTGTTGGTCAGCTTTAGGGGCATGTAGAGTTGGGTGTCATCAGCATAACAGTGAAAGCTAACACCGTATTTGCGTATGATGTCACCTAGCGGCAGCATGTAGATGCTGAAGAGTGCAGGGCCAAGGACCGAACCCTGGGGAACTCCACACATTACCTTAACGTAGTCCGAGGTCACATTGTTATGGGAGACACACTGCATCCTATCAGTAAGATAAGAGTTAAACCAAGACAGGGCTAAGTCTGACATACCAATTCGTGTTTTGATACGTTCTAATAAAATATTATGATCGACAGTATCGAAAGCAGCGCTAAGATCGAGGAGCAGCAACATAGATGACGCATCAGAATCCATCGTTAGCAATAGATCATTAGTCATTTTTGCGAGGGCTGTCTCCGTCGAGTGATTTGCCCTGAAACCGGATTGAAAGGTTTCACATAGATTGTTAGACGCTAAGTGGTCATTTAACTGCTCCGCAACAATTTTTTCGAGGATTTTTGAAATAAAGGGAAGGTGAGACACCGGTCGGTAGTTTACCATGAGGTCAGGATCGAGGTTAGGTCTTTTAAGAAGAGGATGAATAACCGCTTTTTTGAATGCTAGGGGAACAGTGCCCGAGGAAAGTGATAAGTTTATAATATTTAGCACTGATGGACCTAATAATACAAAGAGCTCCTTGATCAGTTTCCCAGGAAGCGGGTCAAGTAAACATGTCGTTTGTTTTATTCCATTTACACGTTGTAACAATTCCTCTAATGTTATTTCCTCAAAACGAGAGAAACTATTTTGGAGGGCAGTATCCGCCGTATATACAATCGTGTCAGATAGAACCCCGTTGTAGCTGGGACGCATTGTCTTTAATCTCCTTTCTAATGACTTCAATTTTCTTACTAAAGAATTGCATAAAGTCATCAGCTGAGTGGGTGGAGCTACTGGAAGGAGTCCCTTGTTGGGTTAGCAATGCTACCGTACTAAACAAAAATTTAGGATCGTTTTTATTACGGTGGATGAGATTTGAGTAATAATTAACTTTAGCTAAGGTAAGCATGCGTTTATAAGTTATTAAACCATCACTCCATGCTTGATGGTGCACCTCAAGTTTAGTCGTGCGCCATTTGCGTTCCAGCTTTCTGCATAATAATTTCTGAGCTCTAGTTTCTTCTGTAAACCACGGGGTGCGCTTTTTTGGAGCCTTTTTTAATTTTAGCGGTGCTATGTTATCAATGGTTTCGCGCAGGGCGTCGTTAAAGTTGTTAGTGAGGTTATCAATAGAGCCCACATATTTTGGGAATGGTGCCATTACCGAGGGCAGTAGGTCAGGAAGAGTTGTCGTTGTGGCCGTATTAATGTTGCGGCTGCTATAGCAGTTATTATTATTATTAGTTTGACGAACATGCGTCTGAACCTCGAATTTTATAAGGTAATGATCGGACAATACTTTAGTATACGGGAGTATCGTAACTTTGGAAGCGGTGATACCCCTGACAAGCACTAGGTCTATCGTATTACCGTTGCGGTGCGTGGGTTCATTTATTATTTGTGTGAGACCACAGCTATCAATTATAGTCTGGAGCGCTACGCACGGTGGGTCCGATGGGGTATTCATATGGATATTAAAGTCCCCCATTATGATTATATTATCGGCGTGTGTCACTAGATCAGCAACGAACTCTGAGAATTCATTGATAAAGTCCGAATAGGGCCCTGGGGGGCGGTAGATAACAGCCAGGTGTGGAGGCAGCGGTGTGACAGACCTCATAGTAAGCACCTCAAACGATTTATATTTATTATTTATGTTAGGACTAAGGTTAAAGTTTTCGTTGTATATTAGTGCGACCCCCCCACCCCTTTTAAGCGGACGGGCAATATGCGCATGTGTAAAGTTAGGAGGACATGCCTCATTTAGCGCAAAAAAGTCATTTGGTTTAAGCCAGGTTTCACTGAGACCGATGACGTTAAGATTGTTGTCTCTGATAATATCATTAACTAACAACGTTTTGGGAGACAATGATCTTATGTTTAAAAAACCTATATTATAGGTTGTGGGCTGTTTTAGGGAATTGTTGATCAAATTATCCGTAGTAGCAATATTAATAATGTTGTGTTTATTATGCCCAGTGCGTTCAGTATAATTACGACCATATCTAGGAATTGATACGACGGGAATATTACGATTGTTTGATTGTTGCTTTGATAAACTGCACGCATCATGGTTAGCCACCTCAGTAACGGGAATTTTCCGATTGTTTGTTTGTTGCTTAGATAAACTGCACGCATCATGGTTAGCCACCTCAGTAACGGGGATTTTCCGATTGTTTGTTTGTTGCTTTGATAAACTGCACGCATCATAGTTAGCCACCTCAGTAACGGGGATTTTTCGATTGTTTGTTTGTTGCTTTGATAAACTGCACGCATCATAGTTAGCCACCTCAGTAAAACACATGTCCAACTCTGAAACACTCAAAGCAGAAAAAACTTGTTCTAATTTAACAGACTCCTTACCCAGACCAGTAGTCTCGCATCTTTCATCTAAATCCGTCTTCAGAATGGAGGGAAGTGGTGTTCTGTGGGGATTAGCCTTCTGCTTTGTTTTAAGCCCCGCTCGGCATCGGCGTTTCCGATCACACCGCTGGCGTCTGCTCCGTAGACGGCCCCCGCTGCTACTAGACTCCGCTGCTTCACAGGCCGCTGGATGTAGCCGCCGACGTATTCCCATGCTAGTTAGCATGTTTAGCACGCCCGCGTCTATCAGTCCAAAACGGCCCGATATGTCCATATCCAGAAGTGTCTGGCGGTCGTACGTGATCACGGAGTGACCACGATGCGAGCCAGCCATGAAGTCTGCAGAACTGTCCGGCATTTCCGCCAAATGTTCCATCTTTAGCAAGAGCACCGCAGTGTCGCAGCCCGTCCGGGCGCCGCCATCTTGCTACAATCGTAGTAGTAAAGCCTTAAAGCCACATCTTAAGTGCACAGGAAGCCAGTGCAGGTGAGCCAGTATAAGCGTAATATGATCAAATTTTCTTGTTCTTGTCAAAAGTCTAACAGCCGAATTTTTGAACCAACTGTAATCTTTTAATGCTTGACATAGGGAGACCCGAAAATAAAACGTTACAGAAATTGAAAAAAGTTGTAACGAACGCATGGATAATGATCTCTGCGTCGGTGGTGGACAAAATGGAACAAATTTCAGCGATATTACACAGATGAAAGAAGGCCGTTTTGGCAACACTCTTGATGTGTGTCTCAAATGAGAGATTGGTCAAAGATAATACCCAGATTCTTTACCGAGTCGCTTTGTGTAATTGTTTGGTTGTCAAACATTAAAGTGACGGTGTCTAGCAGGACCGATAATCAACAATTCCATTTTCTTAGCGTTAAGATGCAAAAAGTTGCTGGACATCCATTGCCTAATATCATGTAGACACACCTCTAAGTGACTACAATCTGGCGTGTTGGTCAGCTTTATGGACATGTATAGTCGGGTGTTATCAGCATAACAGTGAAAGCTGACACCGTATTTGCGTATGATGTCAGCGAGCGGCAGCATGTAGATGCTAAAGAGTGCCAGGCCAAAAACCGAATCCTGGGGAACGCCACACATTACCTTAACATACTCTGAGGTCACATTGTTATGGGAAAATGTACTCCATCCTGTCAGTAAGATATGAGTTAAACCAAGAAAAAGCTAAGTCTAACATACCAATACGTGTTTTGATACGTTCTAAAATATTATTATGATCGACAGTATCGAAAGCAGCGCTAAGATCAAGAATCAGCAACATGGATGACACATCAGCATCCATAGTTAGCAATAGATTATTCGTCATTTTTGAGAGGGCTGTCTTCGTGGAGTTTTTCGCCCTGAAACCGGACTGAAAGAGTTCACAGAGATTATTAGACGCTAAGTGTTCATTTAACTGCTGTGCAACAATTTTTTCGCCAATGTTTGAGATAAAGGGGAGGTGGGACACCGGCTGGTAGTGTACCATGAGGTCAAGATTGAGATTAGGTCTTTTTAGGATGAATAACAATTTTTTTTTATGCTAGGGGAACATTACCGGAAGTAAGTGATAAGTTAATACTATTTAGCACTGATGCTCCTAATATTACAAAGGGCTCCTTTATAAGTTTACCTCAAGTAAACGTGTTGTTTATTTTGTCCCATTTAGAAGTCACAGGAGTTCCTCTAATGTTTATTCTTCAAAAAAAGAGAAATTATTTTGGAGGGCAATATCCGTCGCATATACGACCATGTCAATACACAAAGTAGAATTTTATTACATGTAAGGAAATATATTGTGCCAAGCAAACACCACCCCTCCTATATGTGTTTGATGCAGTACCAGAAACTGCAATTAGCCAAACTAATGTTGGAACCCATTTTTTCAGCATATCAGCATATTGAGAACAAAATAGGCACTGACACCATGGCCGGCTCTACGCAGCGGCAAGAGGGGGCAGAGCCCCCTTAAATAAATGTCTTGCCCCCTCAAATCAAAATTTGAGAAAGCAAATTTTAATAAACTCAAATTACTACATTACAAGTTGACAAAATTATCTGCACTAGCCGAAAAATCCGCCGAAAAAGGGACACACACGATATAGTCGTGTCGGCTTCCCTCCCATCCCTCCCTCCGCTGTGCGTGTATTCAACATTCCACAGGCTGCGCAGCAGACACACACCCGCACACACCCCTCAGCCGTCAGTAAACATCCAATCACTGTTGCAGTATGAAAGAAAAAGAAAAGGAAAAGTTGTCTACATTTATCATATACTTGTTAGGATGGGTGTATTTGTGTTGTCTTATCTGTCATAAACACGTTTATCGTCGCGGGCTTTCGGTGCTACGGAGTTCCTTTTTTTTTTTTTTTTTTACAACTTGACGAGAGCAGTGACAGCGGAGGCTCTGAGCCACTAGACCTAATACTGTACTGGGGCACACCTGGGGCACAAATAATTAATGCAAGTGTGCAAAGCGCGCAAGCAAAAGCATTTTTAGCTCTTATTTATCATAAAAAATACATAAATAGTGCTTTAAACTATGAAATCATATCAGATGATGTTGTATGGATCTTTGATTAACCACCTGAAATTAACTAATGCCTTTGACCTACTTGTGCACTTTTTTACTCCAGACTTCTAAACTACTACTGGTAAAAGCCAAAAGGAAGAGCAATGAATCTTTTTGAAATATATATTGCAGTAATCATCTGCAAATTTAACATCTACAAAAGTAAAACAAAAAATAAAGCACCCCTACATCTCTGGGTTCTTTTATATTATTTAATTTCCATTAATGGCAACGTGGCTAATCCTATTTTAGATAAACAAAACTATAAAATATACACAAAACAATAAAGCCACAGTAGTAGAATAAATGAACAACTGTTGTGTGTCTGTTCAGGGAATCATTTTCTGAGAAGTAAACTGTAAAGTCTCCTTTTCATTTTTGCAAAGTGGTCAATCACTCTGGACAGACCTGGGTCGTGACATAAAAGTGGATTGTGTGTCATTTTCAGTGAGTCGCAGTCACATGTGTGCATGGAAAAAAAAAAGTTTAGGGAGAAAAAAATCTAATTGTGGCAACAAAACCAGATATTTTTAGCTATTTTTCTAGTGACTATTAGTGAGTATTTTACTGAGGCATCCGAAAAATCTTGAATATCACATTGTGGAGGAAAATAAGTAATACTCCCATGCCGTATAAATGTGGTATTTAGCTCCTTACTTTATCCAGATCCTATACTCATCGTTATTCTCTTTGTAAAAAAAAAAATTGGAGGCTAACTCGGTAGCTAACAAAAATAGCTTGTGTAAGCTATTTTTACGAGGGCTTTATTTTGTTAGCTCAGACAGGATGTAGCACCACTTTTATTGTGAGGCAGGAACTGTGTGGTTGGTTTCTGGACTCTTAATGGCAGGTTGTGTAAGGTGTGAAAAAAATAAAATAAAAAGTGCTTCCTGAGTTCCTGCCTGTTGTTTTTTCCTCTAAACAGGGCTTGCACCATGTCAGAGGTCATCTGACAAGCTCCTCGGTGGCCATGCATGTCAATCAAATGCCATAGGGCCTTTTTTACTGAGATGCTAAACACTCCGTGTTTTTATGCACTAAAATAATCTGATCTCTCAAATAGTTGGATTTTTTTTTATTTTCACACCTACGTAAGAAGTCCTATTGTCCATGCACTCTCAAATGGGAATATTAGTCATACTCCGTATGTCTCCCGTAGACTGGGGGCTCTTATTTTCTTTATGCGCGGATAATTGTATTGCTTTTTCGTCACACCAGGCATCTGCGGCTCCTCACATGTCAACAGTTTAGCTCTGTTGTTACCTAATGGCCGCTGTAATTTGGCCAGACTAGAAATATTATGTCTCTAATGGCTATGCTGATGCTAAATGGCAAACAGCGTCAAGAAATGATCTTACATTTCACTGCGAACATGACCCTACCACCAAAAAGGTCTCGGAGCAGATGCAGGTGCGAAGCAAAGAAAGACCGGCAGGACAGGGTTTTTTCCAAAGGGATTTTCAAACGGAGAATCATGGAAACAAAACTTTTGAATGTCTAGGAGTTCATTCATAAAGCTGTGTGGATTGATGGAAGGAGTTTAAAATTTGAAGGAAAATACCGGTTGTGCCCCGACTGTTACTGTTCCAGAGGAAGGTGGCAATTGTTCTGGACAATCTTTCCAGTTGTGGGGAATTACATTTGTGTACGCTTTATTATTCGCCTGCTTATTCAACCCAATCCAATTCAATCCACTTTATTTATATAGCACATTTAAACAACAAGAATGTTTCCAAAGTGCTGCACAGCCATGTTAAAAACAATATTAAAAACAATATTATGCTTCACCAATGACTGAATAAAAACCAAAAATAAATAAATATAAAACCTATATAAAAACAATATAAAAATAAATATGATTAAAAACAATTTTAAAGGCTAAAAGCAATTAAAGCAGTAAAATAGAAATCAAATAAAAAACACAGAGGACAACAGAGGACACGACTCACGTAGTGTTAAAAGCCAAAGAATAAAAGTAGGTCTTAAGACGAGACTTAAAACACTCCACTGTGGAAGCAGTTTAAACATGGAGGGGCAGAGTCTCCCCTGGTTTTAAGTCTGGTCTTGGGCACCACGGGCTGGAGCTGGCTCTCGGACCTCAGAGCGCGCGCAGGAGTGTAAATTTGGATGAGGTCCGAGATATATTGAGGTGCCAGTCCATGTAAAGATTTAAAAACAAACAGCAATGTTTTAAAATCAATTCTAAAATGAACAGGGAGCCAGTGCAAACTCTCAAGGATTGGGGTTATATGCTGGCGTTTCCTGGCCCCTGTTAAAAGTCGTGCTGCCGCGTTCTGGACTAACTGCAACCGGGAGAGAGCTTTTTGGCTAATGCCAGTGCATTGCAGTAGTCCAGGCGACTTGAAATAAAAGCATGCACGACTTGTTCAAAAAGGTTAAAAGATAAAAACTGTTTTACCTTTACTAAGAGACGAAGATGATAAAAACACGATTTTAAAACGCCATTGACTTGTTTGTCAAGTTTAAAATCGCTGTCTATAGTGACACCAAGGCTGGTAACTTTGGGACGCACATCATTTTGCAATGGTCCCAAGTCAGTGAGGGCCGGACCAAAAACTGAAATTTCCGTTTTTCCCTCATTCATTACTAAAAAATTATTGGCTAACCAAGCCTTGGCGTCACATAGACAGTTGAGAAGGGGTGTCAGTGTTGCGATCTGCTGCTCAGATCTTCACGTGTTTGTTTTTTCATTCTCAGTCTGACCCGTTTATTTCCTGTTTTTGTCCATCACAATGGTTACACATCAGTCCACCTGTTAGTCTCGCCCCGCACACCTGCTACTAATTTTCACCCTCCTATTTAAGCTCACCTTTTCTGTTTACTCATTCTCGGATCCTAATTTGCCCACGCGCAACAGTGACGACTCTCATCCTTCGTATGTATTTTCTCGCTAGCTCTCACGCTAAGCCACTTTATATTCCAGCTTTCATGCTGAATGTTTTTGTTTACTCTTTTGTGTCCTCGTACCAAGTTTTAGTTTTCCTTGTGTTTTATCCTAGCTTTCACGCTAGCGTCTTTTGTTTACCTTTTCTCTTTACACCAGTGTTTTTGTTCATAGCCTTTTGTTATTAAATAAATACCCTTTATCTTACCTTTGCTGTGTTCTGCTTCGACGCATCCACGGGAAAACTACACCGGCATTACCATGCCGAAGAAGAGTCTTCACAGTAGGATCCGAGCATTAAAAAGTTTTTCCGCGTCTGGCAACCACGAGGAGACCTTCGACGAAGGCACATGGAGGGTATTCCGAGCGATGGAGGCTGAAACTCTCCGATGCAATCCAGACGAAAGCATGATGTAGGACCTGGAGGGAAAACTGGTTCCGATCGATGCTTCCGGGAGCGGTGAGTTTCCCTCCCGCAGCGCTCGCGCTCGTCCGCGTAGGCGGAAGCCGCAAAGTATGGCTTCGTCGGGCGACAGTGACTTGCCCACTCCATGTCTCCCTCCTCACGAACACAGCAACCTACAGTCAGCACACAAGACCCCTACACCATTGTTTGGGGACCCAATAACACACTTTGCTAACAGTTTTACCGACTGGGCAAATTCCCAACGTGTGTACCGCGCAGATGACGTCATTTCGTCGACGCCCCCCGGTAACGCAAACCCGTCCTCCGATGATGACGTCATCAACAAGGAATTTTTTGGGGAAGATTCGTTTTCTCAGCCATTTTCAAATGACAATAACATTAATAATAATATACAAAAGTATCAGGATATTTTTTCTTATTATTCTAGTCAACCTCAGTCACCTAGTGTTTCTTCTAACCCACCGTTTAAACCTCATTCTCTGCCCAAGTCCAAGGTTTTTTCTCCCTTTTCAAAGGGACACTCTGGACAATATAGAGGGGAGGGGTCTGCCCGCCTCCAAACCTCCCACCACCCTCCCTTATGGTCAGTCCCTGACCACAGGGAACGGGTCTGGGATTCCCGTCTATGGCCTATAGCTGTGTTGCGGAGGTAGGGCAGACGCTACCTGTTCTTAAAACTGCTAAACAAAAACCTCCATGTAGGCCACCTTTACCTGATTTTCGGCCCGCTAAACGCTTAGCTCCTCCTAGTAGACCTCCTCCACCTGTGTTTCCCCCGGCCAAATCTCAACGGCCTTGTAGACCTCCTCCACCTGTTTTTCCCCCGGCCAAGTCTCAACGGCCTTGTAGACCTCCTCCACCTGTGTTTCCCCCGGCCAAGTCTCAAGGGCCAAGTAGACCTCCTCCACCGGTGTTCAGACTCGCGAGGTCATCACCTCCAGCACATGACACTAACCTGGTTTTCACGCCAGAATTCGACTCTCGCCTGGTTCACACACCAGCAGCTTTTTCGGGCCTGGTTCTCACACCAGTTTTGAACTCTAGTCTGGTTCTCGCACCAGAAACTGATGTTAGCCTGGTTCTCAAGCCAGCACTAGACTCCCACCTGGTTCTCACACCAGCCTCCGACCCAGAACTGGTTTTCATACCAATTACAGACTTTAGCCTGGATCTCACTTCAGCAACAGCTCCAAAGCTGGAGTCGACTCCAGTACCAGCTCCAAAGCTGGAGTCGAATCCAGTACCAGCTCCAGAGCTGGAGCCCACTCCAGTACCAGCTCCAGAGCTGGAGCCCACTCCAGTACCAGCTCCAGAGCTGGAGCCCACTCCAGCACCAGCTCCAGAGCTGGAGCCCACTCCAGCACCAGCTCCAGAGCTGGAGCCCACTCCAGCACCAACGTCGACAATGGGGCTAGAGCCCACACCAACGTCGACGACGGGGCTTGAACCTACACCTGTGTCGACAGGGCTGGAGCCCACTCCAGTGCCAGCTCCTCGACAAGTGCCGGTACCAGCTCCACGCCGCCAAGCACCGGTACCAGCTCCACGCCGCCATGCACTGCCGACGAAGAAACTGGAGCCCACACCGGCGCCGACGATGAGGCTGGAGCTCACACCAGTCACGCCGCCCACGACGACTGCGGTTTCCACGCCGCCCACGACGACTGCAGTTTCCACGCCGCCCACGACGACTGCGGTTTCAACTCCACCAACGACTCCTTCTTCAGCTGCAGAAACCGCACCTGTTTCCACGGTGACGAGGACGCCGTCTGCTGCGGCTGCAGCAACTGCATCATCCTCGCCAGCTGCACTCGGGCCTGCTTAGGCTGCAGTCCCCGCACCCTCGTCTGCTGCTTCCAAGCCTGCTAGGACTTCGGTGCTGAAGCATCGGCCACAGATGTGGCCGTGCCCGGGTCCTCCGCCTCGCCGGGCACCTCCATTCTACAAGGTGGCCACTGATGTGGCCTTTTCGAGGTCGGCCGCCAAAACTTTTTCGGCAGCGGCGTTCCACCCGCCGCCGCCACATGATGTGTCCTCGGTGGATTCGGGGACACTCGACGGATTCGGGGACACGCGACCAGGCGGCCCTCCACCATGGCCTCCCTCCGCCCTCCCTTCGTCTGTGGACTTTTTTTTTTTTTTTTTTTTTTTTTTCTTGTTTTGGGGAGGGGGTTCTAGTTCTTCTTTGCTATTTTTGTTTTTGAGACATCTGGTATCTGTCTCTTGTTGGGGGGGAATACTGTTGCGATCTGCTGCTCAGATCTTCACGTGTTTGTTTTTTCATTCTCAGTCTGACCCGTTTATTTCCTGTTTTTGTCCATCACTATGGTTACACATCAGTCCACCTGTTCGTCTCGCCCCGCACACCTGCTACTAATTTTCACCCTCCTATTTAAGCTCACCTTTTCTGTTTACTCATTCTCGGATCCTAATTTGCCCACGCGCAACAGTGACGACTCTCATCCTTCGTATGTATTTTCTCGCTAGCTCTCACGCTGAGCCACTTTATATTCCAGCTTTCATGCTGAATGTTTTTGTTTACTCTTTTGTGTCCTCGTACCAAGTTTTAGTTTTCCTTGTGTTTTATCCTAGCTTTCACGCTAGCGTCTTTTGTTTACCTTTTCTCTTTACACCAGTGTTTTTGTTCATAGCCTTTTGTTATTAAATAAATACCCTTTATCTTACCTATGCTGTGTTCTGCTTCGACGCATCCACGGGAAAACCACACCGGCATTACCATGCCGAAGAAGAGTCTTCACAGTCAGGGGGCCGTGGCCTTTTGAAATTGGCGTATAAATTTGGCAGTCATCTGCATAAAAGTGATAGAACACTCCATGTTTCTTAAAAATCTCTCCAAGAGGGAGAATGTATAAGGAAAACAGGATAGGGCCTAAAATAGATCCCTGGGGGACACCACAGTAAAGCGGGGCAGAAGAAGAGGTGGCGTCCCCCAGCCTGACAGGGAAGGACCTCTCTGATACAAGGAATAAGGTTAGCTAACTTAGCATCAACTTAAGACAATGATGTTGCCTAGCTAGCTAGGACTTCACTTACATCTCTCATTCCTGCTGCTTCTTCCCTGCTGCGGGCGAATAACTTTCTTAAATCCATTTCGGAGTTACAGTTTGAGTCAAATCAAAATCAAAATGATGTAATTAACAAATTGTTGTTGGCTAACGTTACCTACCTCAGAAGTGATTCTCACCCCCCCCCCCTCTCTCTCAACCGAAGTCTCGATCCACACGTGAATAAATTACCGTATTAATTAGCCATGTGCTCATTGTTTCGTGGAGTGAATACAGTGTCAATCAATTACCATACTATGTAGTATGTGCGCTGTTGTCTATGTTATGTAGACTTAAAACTCTGAAGCGTTGTTTTTTATTGGTGAATTTTTTACTGGGGCACTGCAGATCAACAGTGGGGCACGTGCCCCAGTGAAATCTGTCTGGCGACGCCCCTGGCCCACGTCCACTGCATGTGACAAACTGAAGACAAGTGACCTGTGTCTGACAGAGCCCTACGTAAAGCCCCGCCCCAGGCTGTAGTCCTGTACTGTTGTTGTTTTTCTTCATGTAATCACAGCAGGTTTTTTCTGTTGTTGTTCAAGCTTACTTATTTTCTGCTCCAGCTTCCAGCAGCTCACAAAGAGAAAGTTAATGCGCTGTAATGCATCCATTTTTCAGAGCATTTAAAAAGTCTAGTCCTGCTCCTGCATGTAGTAGTAGCAATGACCCTACTGCTAGTACATCAGGGACAGCAGCTAGCAATACTGCACCTTTAGCACCAGCAAGCACTGTTTCTCCTGCACCAGCTCCCTCCGTCCCCCCAACAAGCGCTCCCCCAAAGCAGCCTGCTCAGCTACCCAGTGACTTCAATGGCAACGCACCATCTCAGCTACCCAAAGCGTGCATTTGGTACAACATTAAGACCATTCAATCCTGCCTGGTACCGCACACGACCATGGCTACAGTATTCTGTGGTGCAAGACGCCTGCTTCTGTTTCCCCTGTCGGAAATATGGCAGCGCTGTTAATGTTTCCCCCCCTGAGGGATTGCCACCTTATTGTGGTCCGGGGGTTTGCGTGCCTCAGTGACCGTAAGAGCTATACCAGCAGGAGCTTGGTCTTCACGTGGGACACCCAAGTTGGACAGGTCTGAAGGTAAAGGCCTGACAAAGTGCAATCCACTACTCCAGGTTGGGGTTGGACACATAGCTAAAGACCCATTTCAATGAAGAAAGCATCGTTACTATAAGCACAGGAAAAAAAGTGCTGGAGCATGATGTGTACACATGATGCCCCCTTCACATTTCTGACTGCCCCCTCATATAAGCATGCCTAGAACCGCCCCTGCAATATTCACATACGTTTTATTTGTCAAAAAATATATTATTCCCTGTCAGTTGGATGACACATCGACATACAGGCTAACGGGCATATATTTCCCTCGTTAGCTTGTATGTTGACATACAGGCTAACGGGCATATATTTCCCTCGTTAGCCTGTATGTTGATGTGTCATTGACAGGGCTAACATGCTAAGTAAACATTACACCAGTGTGATGGTGCTTCGCTCCTAAGCATTTGTTGCACGAAAATACTAGCTTTGTTAGACAAGTTCATAGACTGTATTGGACAATATAGTTTACATACAAAATGTCCATTTCCATTTATTACAAATAATAAGAAAATGTAAATGGCTGACTTATCTATTAAGGAAGAAATTGGCAAGTTTGGCATCAGATGAAAAAATCTTCTCCGCTTCCTCCGTCTCCATCTTTCAAAGGCATCTCGATGCAAATCCTCGTTTTGTTCCTGACGTTGTCATAAATAAGTTGAGAATTGTAACGACGCCTTTCAGATTTACTAAGGTCTGACATGTTTAGTAACTTTACCAGTGGCACACTCACGGACTTTTTATTTGGTCAAACAGTGGAGGGCGGGGCATCGAAATGAAAACAATAACAACATTTTGGGGCTGTAAATCTCATTTTTAAATGAGCATATCCCAGCTGAACTACCGTTATCAGTTATAAAGGTATTGGAAAAGAAAATGATTTCTCAATGCCTTTTGACATTTCAGGGCCATTTAATAATGACTTGACATAAAATTATTACATATGGCACCTTTAACCTTAGCGCTTATAATAAGATTATCATTAATATTTAGTTAATATCCAGGTCACAAAATGTATATGGAGTATTGTTGGTGCTTTTTGGATGGTTATTTATTGGGTTTTATGGTCGAAATAGACCCAATGACATCATGGATCCTTTTGGCTCCATTGTTAGCAGACATTCATTTACCTTTATTTAGGAGTAAAAATGCTTAAAAAAAAAACTTTTCATAAGGATTTTCAATTATAGACAAAATTCTCCAAAAAGTGCAGTTCCCCTTTAAAGGGGAACATTATCACAATTTCAAATGGGTTAAAAACAATAAAAATCAGTTCCCAGTGGCTTGTTGTATTTTTTGAAGTTTTGTTAGCATTGATTAGCTGGCAGTCAACATCAACAAAACTCACCTTTGTGATTTCGTTGACTATCGTTGCAAATGCATTTGCAGGTTATCCATACATCTCTGTGCCATATCTGCCTTAGCATCGCCGGTCAAATGTGGAGACACTCCCGCACATTCAATGGGGGTCTGGCGGCAGACACTTTCGCATCTTCGGGCCAGTGGTGCAACTTGAATCCCTCCCTGTTAGTGTTGTTACACCCTCCGACAACACACCGTCGAGGCATGATGTCTCCAAGGTTCCCAAAAATAGTCAAAAAGACGGAAAATAACAGAGCTGAGACCCGGTGTTTGTAATGTGTTGAAAATGAAAATGGTGGGTGTGTTACCTCGGCGACGTCACATTCTGACGTCATCGCCTCCAGCGCGATAGACAGAAAGGCGTTTAATTCACCAAAATTCACCCATTTAGAGTTTGGAAATCGGTCAAAAAAATAGATGGTCTTTTTTCTGCACCATCAAGGTATATATTGACGCTTACATAGGTCTGGTGATAATGTTCCCCTTTAACAGATGCAAAAATAACAAGTGAGATCAGATAGTCTTTTTGTATTCTGTTGTATTATACACATGTAGTTGCTCGATGATTGTGCACAGTTATTACTGTAACCCTAAACTTACGTTTACTTTCTTGAACTTTCTGGTTTGTTTGAGGTATATTAACATTTCGGATGTCCTAACCACCGCTGCTGCCCACTGCTCTCCTCGCCTCCCAGGGGGTGATCAAGGGTGATGGGTCAAATGCAGAGAATAATTTTGCCACATCTAGTGTGTGTGTGACAATCATTGGTACTTTAACTTTAATTGTGCTACTATTGATAATACAGCATTACACTATCTTCTAGATCTTAATGCAACATCTTTAAAATCCCTGCCTGAAATTAACTCGTAATCCTGTTGAGTGTTGCTTCACTTTTTGGTCCACTTTAAGGGAGAATGACTGGATTGTGTTCTCTTAAAGGTGTTCTGAGCCCAAGGCTAGTGCTGACTTTGAAGAAGATGCTCAGTTTTTTGGGTCACGAGCAGACTGAACAACAACACAATGAAGACGATTTAGTGCGATACATTCCAGTGGTGGTACGATTAAGTTGAGCCAATTAGAACGTTGACTTTTAACCCAAAGCCTTCAAGCCATGAATTTGAATTGCCAGGAGTTGTAATAAGAGCGAGCTGCTTATCAAATGATCAAGCCAAGGTTATTGACCTCATTCATATACATACACTATAGATATAGACTGTTTTTTTTGTGAACATGTTAAAAAGGTTTCATAAACATGTTAAGTGCATATACGTACATGACTTAATTTCTGAAAGACAACAATATATATTGGTGTACCATGCATTGCATTATTGCATGATACTAAGAGGAGGAGATGTAAATATAACAATTTAGAGCTCTTTATGTGACTTGTCAAAACTCAAACTGTTCTGCTGCCGCTGTAGCGCGTCGATATTTGCAGGGTTTCCGCGGAGTATTAAAAGCATTAAAGTCATTATGTCACGATCTGTTGCCCGGATCATGTTTTGTTTAGTTAGAGACTACTTTAATTCTGTTTCAGCACCCTTGGGTTTGTTTGTGTTTTGGTTACCATGGGTGCTGATGAGTTTCACCTGCCTCTGATTAGTGTTCGGGACGCTCACTTGCTTCCGGGCACTAATCAGAGAGCTACCCATTCCTGTTTTCCGCCACAATCAGACTGGCTGTCTTATTTGCTCCCTGCAACAGTTACGTCGTTGAACTTATTTGATTCCTGAGCTAAGCTTCGTCTATTAGTTTGCCTGGTTCTATGCTAAGCTTTTGTGCTAGCTATTTCCTAAGATTCCCATGCTATTGGCAAGCTTGTCATGAAATCTGTATGATTTATTAGAATAAATCATTGTTTCATTTTTACCTTGCCTCCGGGGTTTCCGTCTGCATCCTGGGAAAAGGACTCCACACAGTAAAATGCGAACCGGACGTAACAAATTATGTGGATTTTGCCAAAATAAAGGCCTTAAATGGTATTAAAATCCATGCCCGGAAGCATTAAAATGTAACACAATTGTAGGACAGGGCTGATAGTCAATACGGCAATCAATCAAACGATATATAAAAATTAACTACATCATCTCCGGCTTTAAAACTAGATACACGAAGTCTGGTAAAGTCCGATATTTAATACACGACTCCTTTATTTCAGTCTCCACTTCAAAACACATGAGCTAACTTGGCTAACATTTGCAACTCTCGTGATGCAGGCCCCTCATGTGACCTACAGTGTCATAGGTTGGACAATCAAAGCAATTCTTACAACAGACCAAAACACTTATTTTCTGACATTCACACAGTATAATAATTAGAGTTCCTTAGCTGCCTGACTTTGTACTTAACTTGCTATCTACTGTACCCATTTTCAACAACTGAGAGGGTGTAAAATACAATATAATCAAGATTTTAAATTAACTCAGTTTATTTCGAATGCATCTAAAGGGTTTATTGGCAGTCTTTTTCCAAAATGTATACAGATTACAAAACTGCGTGCAAAATGCAAAATGCATGGACTTTATGACTTGACACATTGACATTGTTAAACATGAAAATCGTACATTGTAACAACATTTATAAGTGAAAAATTTTTTGAAATTCATTATAGGTCCTCTTTAACAGATCAGGCCTTTACAGTATTGTACAGTATGCTTTTTGTTATTAGCTTACTCTGACAATGTGCACTGAATCGAATCAGATGCACAGTAGTTGCTAAAAATCTTGAATATCACATTGTGGAGGAAAATAAGTAATACTCCCATGCCGTATAAATGTGGTATTTAGCTCCTTACTTTATCCAGATCCTATACTCATCGTTATTCTCTTTGTAAAAAAAAAAATTGGAGGCTAACTCGGTAGCTAACAAAAATAGCTTGTGTAAGCTATTTTTACGAGGGCTTTATTTTGTTAGCTCAGACAGGATGTAGCACCACTTTTATTGTGAGGCAGGAACTGTGTGGTTGGTTTCTGGACTCTTAATGGCAGGTTGTGTAAGGTGTGAAAAAAATAAAATAAAAAGTGCTTCCTGAGTTCCTGCCTGTTGTTTTTTCCTCTAAACAGGGCTTGCACCATGTCAGAGGTCATCTGACAAGCTCCTCGGTGGCCATGCATGTCAATCAAATGCCATAGGGCCTTTTTTACTGAGATGCTAAACACTCCGTGTTTTTATGCACTAAAATAATCTGATCTCTCAAATAGTTGGATTTTTTTTTATTTTCACACCTACGTAAGAAGTCCTATTGTCCATGCACTCTCAAATGGGAATATTAGTCATACTCCGTATGTCTCCCGTAGACTGGGGGCTCTTATTTTCTTTATGCGCGGATAATTGTATTGCTTTTTCGTCACACCAGGCATCTGCGGCTCCTCACATGTCAACAGTTTAGCTCTGTTGTTACCTAATGGCCGCTGTAATTTGGCCAGACTAGAAATATTATGTCTCTAATGGCTATGCTGATGCTAAATGGCAAACAGCGTCAAGAAATGATCTTACATTTCACTGCGAACATGACCCTACCACCAAAAAGGTCTCGGAGCAGATGCAGGTGCGAAGCAAAGAAAGACCGGCAGGACAGGGTTTTTTCCAAAGGGATTTTCAAACGGAGAATCATGGAAACAAAACTTTTGAATGTCTAGGAGTTCATTCATAAAGCTGTGTGGATTGATGGAAGGAGTTTAAAATTTGAAGGAAAATACCGGTTGTGCCCCGACTGTTACTGTTCCAGAGGAAGGTGGCAATTGTTCTGGACAATCTTTCCAGTTGTGGGGAATTACATTTGTGTACGCTTTATTATTCGCCTGCTTATTCAACCCAATCCAATTCAATCCACTTTATTTATATAGCACATTTAAACAACAAGAATGTTTCCAAAGTGCTGCACAGCCATGTTAAAAACAATATTAAAAACAATATTATGCTTCACCAATGACTGAATAAAAACCAAAAATAAATAAATATAAAACCTATATAAAAACAATATAAAAATAAATATGATTAAAAACAATTTTAAAGGCTAAAAGCAATTAAAGCAGTAAAATAGAAATCAAATAAAAAACACAGAGGACAACAGAGGACACGACTCACGTAGTGTTAAAAGCCAAAGAATAAAAGTAGGTCTTAAGACGAGACTTAAAACACTCCACTGTGGAAGCAGTTTAAACATGGAGGGGCAGAGTCTCCCCTGGTTTTAAGTCTGGTCTTGGGCACCACGGGCTGGAGCTGGCTCTCGGACCTCAGAGCGCGCGCAGGAGTGTAAATTTGGATGAGGTCCGAGATATATTGAGGTGCCAGTCCATGTAAAGATTTAAAAACAAACAGCAATGTTTTAAAATCAATTCTAAAATGAACAGGGAGCCAGTGCAAACTCTCAAGGATTGGGTTTATATGCTGGCGTTTCCTGGCCCCTGTTAAAAGTCGTGCTGCCGCGTTCTGGACTAACTGCAACCGGGAGAGAGCTTTTTGGCTAATGCCAGTGCATTACAGTAGTCCAGGCGACTTGAAATAAAAGCATGCACGACTTGTTCAAAAAGGTTAAAAGATAAAAACTGTTTTACCTTTACTAAGAGACGAAGATGATAAAAACACGATTTTAAAACGCCATTGACTTGTTTGTCAAGTTTAAAATCGCTGTCTATAGTGACACCAAGGCTGGTAACTTTGGGACGCACATCATTTTGCAATGGTCCCAAGTCAGTGAGGGCCGGACCAAAAACTGAAATTTCCGTTTTTCCCTCATTCATTATTAAAAAATTATTGGCTAACCAAGCCTTGGCGTCACATAGACAGTTGAGAAGGGGTGTCAGTGTTGCGATCTGCTGCTCAGATCTTCACGTGTTTGTTTTTTCATTCTCAGTCTGACCCGTTTATTTCCTGTTTTTGTCCATCACAATGGTTACACATCAGTCCACCTGTTAGTCTCGCCCCGCACACCTGCTACTAATTTTCACCCTCCTATTTAAGCTCACCTTTTCTGTTTACTCATTCTCGGATCCTAATTTGCCCACGCGCAACAGTGACGACTCTCATCCTTCGTATGTATTTTCTCGCTAGCTCTCACGCTAAGCCACTTTATATTCCAGCTTTCATGCTGAATGTTTTTGTTTACTCTTTTGTGTCCTCGTACCAAGTTTTAGTTTTCCTTGTGTTTTATCCTAGCTTTCACGCTAGCGTCTTTTGTTTACCTTTTCTCTTTACACCAGTGTTTTTGTTCATAGCCTTTTGTTATTAAATAAATACCCTTTATCTTACCTTTGCTGTGTTTTGCTTCGACGCATCCACGGGAAAACTACACCGGCATTACCATGCCGAAGAAGAGTCTTCACAGTAGGATCCGAGCATTAAAAAGTTTTTCCGCGTCTGGCAACCACGAGGAGACCTTCGACGAAGGCACATGGAGGGTATTCCGAGCGATGGAGGCTGAAACTCTCCGATGCAATCCAGACGAAAGCATGATGTGGGACCTGGAGGGAAAACTGGTTCCGATCGATGCTTCCGGGAGCGGTGAGTTTCCCTCCCGCAGCGCTCGCGCTCGTCCGCGTAGGCGGAAGCCGCAAAGTATGGCTTCGTCGGGCGACAGTGACTTGCCCACTCCATGTCTCCCTCCTCACGAACACAGCAACCTACAGTCAGCACACAAGACCCCTACACCATTGTTTGGGGACCCAATAACACACTTTGCTAACAGTTTTACCGACTGGGCAAATTCCCAACGTGTGTACCGCGCAGATGACGTCATTTCGTCGACGCCCCCCGGTAACGCAAACCCGTCCTCCGATGATGACGTCATCAACAAGGAATTTTTTGGGGAAGATTCGTTTTCTCAGCCATTTTCAAATGACAATAACATTAATAATAATGTACAAAAGTATCAGGATATTTTTTCTTATTATTCTAGTCAACCTCAGTCACCTAGTGTTTCTTCTAACCCACCGTTTAAACCTCATTCTCTGCCCAAGTCCAAGGTTTTTTCTCCCTTTTCAAAGGGACACTCTGGACAATATAGAGGGGAGGGGTCTGCCCGCCTCCAAACCTCCCACCACCCTCCCTTATGGTCAGTCCCTGACCACAGGGAACGGGTCTGGGATTCCCGTCTATGGCCTATAGCTGTGTTGCGGAGGTAGGGCAGACGCTACCTGTTCTTAAAACTGCTAAACAAAAACCTCCATGTAGGCCACCTTTACCTGATTTTTGGCCCGCTAAACGCTTAGCTCCTCCTAGTAGACCTCCTCCACCTGTGTTTCCCCCGGCCAAGTCTCAACGGCCTTGTAGACCTCCTCCACCTGTGTTTCCCCCGGCCAAGTCTCAAGGGCCAAGTAGACCTCCTCCACCGGTGTTCAGACTCGCGAGGTCATCACCTCCAGCACATGACACTAACCTGGTTTTCACGCCAGAATTCGACTCTCGCCTGGTTCACACACCAGCAGCTTTTTCGGGCCTGGTTCTCACACCAGTTTTGAACTCTAGTCTGGTTCTCGCACCAGAAACTGATGTTAGCCTGGTTCTCAAGCCAGCACTAGACTCCCACCCGGTTCTCACACCAGCCTCCGACCCAGAACTGGTTCTCATACCAATTACAGACTTTAGCCTGGATCTCACTTCAGCAACAGCTCCAAAGCTGGAGTCGACTCCAGTACCAGCTCCAAAGCTGGAGTCGAATCCAGTACCAGCTCCAGAGCTGGAGCCCACTCCAGTACCAGCTCCAGAGCTGGAGCCCACTCCAGTACCAGCTCCAGAGCTGGAGCCCACTCCAGCACCAGCTCCAGAGCTGGAGCCCACTCCAGCACCAGCTCCAGAGCTGGAGCCCACTCCCACACCAACGTCGACGACGGGGCTTGAACCTACACCTGTGTCGACAGGGCTGGAGCCCACTCCAGTGCCAGCTCCTCGACAAGTGCCGGTACCAGCTCCACGCCGCCAAGCACCGGTACCAGCTCCACGCCGCCATGCACTGCCGACGAAGAAACTGGAGCCCACACCGGCGCCGACGATGAGGCTGGAGCTCACACCAGTCACGCCGCCCACGACGACTGCGGTTTCCACGCCGCCCACGACGACTGCAGTTTCCACGCCGCCCACGACGACTGCGGTTTCAACGCCACCAACGACTCCTTCTTCAGCTGCAGAAACCGCACCTGTTTCCACGGTGACGAGGACGCCGTCTGCTGCGGCTGCAGCAACTGCATCATCCTCGCCAGCTGCACTCGGGCCTGCTTTGGCTGCAGTCCCCGCACCCTCGTCTGCTGCTTCCAAGCCTGCTAGGACTTCGGTGCTGAAGCATCGGCCACAGATGTGGCCGTGCCCGGGTCCTCCGCCTCGCCGGGCACCTCCATTCTACAAGGTGGCCACTGATGTGGCCTTTTCGAGGTCGGCCGCCAAAACTTTTTCGGCAGCGGCGTTCCACCCGCCGCCGCCACATGATGTGTCCTCGGTGGATTCGGGGACACTCGACGGATTCGGGGACACGCGACCAGGCGGCCCTCCACCATGGCCTCCCTCCGCCCTCCCTTCGTCTGTGGACTTTTTTTTTTTTTTTTTTTTTTTTTTCTTGTTGTGGGGAGGGGGTTCTAGTTCTTCTTTGCTATTTTTGTTTTTGAGACATCTGGTATCTGTCTCTTGTTGGGGGGGAATACTGTTGCGATCTGCTGCTCAGATCTTCACGTGTTTGTTTTTTCATTCTCAGTCTGACCCGTTTATTTCCTGTTTTTGTCCATCACTATGGTTACACATCAGTCCACCTGTTAGTCTCGCTCCGCACACCTGCTACTAATTTTCACCCTCCTATTTAAGCTCACCTTTTCTGTTTACTCATTCTCGGATCCTAATTTGCCCACGCGCAACAGTGACGACTCTCATCCTTCGTATGTATTTTCTCGCTAGCTCTCACGCTGAGCCACTTTATATTCCAGCTTTCATGCTGAATGTTTTTGTTTACTCTTTTGTGTCCTCGTACCAAGTTTTAGTTTTCCTTGTGTTTTATCCTAGCTTTCACGCTAGCGTCTTTTGTTTACCTTTTCTCTTTACACCAGTGTTTTTGTTCATAGCCTTTTGTTATTAAATAAATACCCTTTATCTTACCTATGCTGTGTTCTGCTTCGACGCATCCACGGGAAAACCACACCGGCATTACCATGCCAAAGAAGAGTCTTCACAGTCAGGGGGCCGTGGCCTTTTGAAATTGGCATATAAATTTGGCAGTCATCTGCATAAAAGTGATAGAACACTCCATGTTTCTTAAAAATCTCTCCAAGAGGGAGAATGTATAAGGAAAACAGGATAGGGCCTAAAATAGATCCCTGGGGGACACCACAGTAAAGCGGGGCAGAAGAAGAGGTGGCGTCCCCCACCCTGACAGGGAAGGACCTCTCTGACAGGTAGGATCTGAACCATTGTAATGCAGTCCCCCTGACACCCACACAGTCTCTCAGGCGGTCTAAAAGAATTGTGTGGTCAACTGTGTCAAAGGCAGTTGTAAGATCTAAAAGCACTAAAATGGCAGAGCTGCCAGAATCAGACATTAAAATCAAGTCATTAAAAACCTTTGAAAGTGCAGATTCAGTACTGTGCAAAGATTTGTATCCAGACTGATATGGATCTAAAGTGCTATTTTCATCTCAAAAAGGCTGCAGTTGTGCCAAAACATATTTCTCCCAAATTTTTGACACAAAAGGTAATTTGGAAATGGGCCGATAATTTGACAAACTTGTCGGATCAAGACCTGTTTTTTTAATCAAAGCCTCAACAACAGCTCTTTTACAAAAAGAAGGGACACAGCCAGAAATCAAGCTGCTGTTGATGATGTCCCTAACATACAAGTCAATAGTGTCTGGGGACTGGGTCTGTGGGACAGGACGAGGGTTTTAGCTTGTCGACTATTCCTGTAAGCTCAGGCATGGACACAGGCGAGCACTGAGTGGCCACATTAAAACTCAACGGAGAACGATATAGATTTGCCCGAATAGAAGCAACCTTGTCATTAAAAAAGGAGAGAAATTTCACTTGTCATCTCCAGTGAAGTGGCTGGATTCGGATTAAAAACTTAACTAATAGTATTAAAAAGAACATGTGGCTTGCTGATACTATCTAAAATTAAGTCTGACAAATATTTTGTTTTCTCAGCTTTAACCACACTTTGATAATTTCGACAGTTTTCTTTTAAAATTTGATAGGAGACTTCCAAGTGATCCCCTTTCCACTTGCGCTCCGCCCTTCGCCACTCACGCCGAGCTGTGCTTGTGGTTTCATTGAGCCAAGCCTCCTGTTTTGGTTTTGGACGTACAGCTCTGAAGGGTGCTATACTATCCATAATCTCAGAACGTGTAGAAAGAAAAGAGCACATCAACTGTTCTTTGTCTGCAGAGTGTGCTATACCCTGCATGGACTCATGCAGAGTATACCTCCTTCGGGAAGCCACGGAAAGCCGGCCAGGAGTGCCCTATCTCACCAGCTGGCCGCCACGAATTGCAGCGTTGCCGTTGGCGCTTTCGCCAGGGGGGAGGAGCCAGTGGGCGAAAAAGAAAAGCAGGAATCCGGTCAGGTGAGAAAGCTGACTGGGACGTCGAAAAACCAACGTTGAAGTTGATCATGTCCGTGTGAGAGGAACACAGATCCAACAGTGTTTGGCGATTATACACAAACAGTGAGTTGACAGGGACAACAAAAGACGTGAACAGCACAAAAACAAACAGAGCTGACAGCGAGAGACGGCAGGCCACAGCACATACTGGCGCCATCTTGGTTTTAGACACACAAAGCTTTTTTGTTTTATTTATATGCTTCATTACCATTCCTCTCATTCTTATTTTGTTCGAGAGTCAGAATTAAGCTGATATTACTCAGCTGCCTTCTTAAATAAATTTCACTTTCTTTTATGCTCCCATCGATGGATTACATGGATTACATTCTTTTAGTTTGTAAAGCAAACAAAAAATCTCCTCTTTAATACAATTGTTGCTTATGTTTTGATAGAATGGTATCTGCTTCTAGGTTATATCTCGTGCACTGGGACTGGCGCATGCACAATACGAAAGGTCCCCTCCGTCCAGAGATCTGGTTTTCAAACACAAAAACCAGATGTGTAAATCCAACATTCTTTCACAGGACTGGACTGTGCACCTTACCTCCTTTTACACTATTTATTTACTTTCTTTCCTATGTTTTGCATATTTATAGACTGTGGCACTGACACTGAAGTTGCTTTTAAAAGTTAAAGTTAAAGTATCAATGATTGTCACACACACACTAGGTGTGGTGAAAATTGTCCTCTGCATTCGACCCATCCCCTTGTTCACCCCCTGGGAGGTGAGGGGAGCAGTGAGCAGCAGTGATGGCCGCGCCCGGGAATCATTTTGGTGATTTAACCCCCAATTCCAACCCTTGATGCTGAGTGCCAAGCAGGGAGGTAATAGGTCCCATTTTAATAGTCTTTGGTATGACTCGGCCGGGGTTGGAACTCACAACCTACCGATCTCAGGGCGAACACTCTAACCACAAGGCTACTGAGCAGGTTAATCTCATTTTAGTCTCATTGTACCTGTGTATAGTGACAATAAAATGCTATCTATTCTATTTTATTCTAAAAAAAACAAACACAATTTAAGGATGCTTATTTAGAGGCGTACTACTTGGGAAATCAGACTGATTTAGTGCATGGACATGTATTGGACCTGTGCAAACTATAAAATGGCCTGTACTATTAGTTGTTGTGTTGCGTGCGCTTTGCTAACATTGCAAGACTATTCACAACTGATGCAAACCGCTTTATTTAAATGAGGTTTTTTGTGTGTACTATGTAGATTTCACCATGGAGACACTGGATCATTTACTGAACATTTGTGTCATCATGCTCCTCCCTGTGGCGTTTAGCTATCAAACAAGCAGGAGACATCTACCATGTTTTATGGGCATTTTAGAAGCAGTCTGGTGCCACTTTTTTTTGTGCGCTTCTGATACCCTCATTGCAGAGAGGCTGCACCTACTGTATTTCAAGACGCAACAAAATGCATACTTTAAGGAGTTTTTTTCATATAGGAGTTGGGATAGGAATCAAAAAACGGTTCTTGTTCAGAAACAGTTCCAGTGTATCAATTTCTTGTAATGGCTTGACATTTTTTCAAACGTTTCCCTTAATGATTCTTGGGGGATGACGTCATTACGCATTGTGTGTAGTGACGTCAGACAGCAACATGGTGGAGCCCGGCTGAAGAAGCGCTCCGAAGTTTGCCGACATTTAACAAGAAACAGCGGTACTTGTAATAATTGCAAAGTTGCCATTTCATCAAAAGGAGGACATACAAACAATATTAAGAAACAATCTTCAAAACTATAAATGAATGTCGTGTTTTTAAACCAAGCCAATCTCATTCCAAGCAGCAGCAGTCATCTGGGGTAAATACAACAGGTCCACATTGAGAGGAGCGTTGTTCGGGCATCTGGTCAGGATGCCACCCGAACACCTCCCGAGGTGTTTAGGGCACGTCCAACCGGTAGGAGGCCACGGGGAGGGCCCAGGACTCGTTGGGAAGACTATGTCTCCCGGCTAGCCTGGGAACGCCTCGGGATCCCCCGGGAAGAACTACACGTAGTGGCTGAGGAGAGGGAAGTCTGGGCTTCCCTCCTTAGGCTGCTGTCCCCGCGACCCGACCTCGGATAAGCGGAAGAAAATAGATGGATGGATGGTTGGACAACAGGTACTCACAAAACACTGCCTATCATCGTGTAAATTTAAAAAAACACTTGCACGATATTAAGTTTTTTCAGTTCAAGCAGTATATTTTCCTGGGAGATGACAAATATTCTTAAAAGTTTTGAAAATGCTACTAAATGATACATTATTGTGTAATTTTCACATGAGTTTATCTGACTAAATTCTCTACAATATTTTTTTTTTATATATATATATATTTTTTTTTTTAAAGCTTTTTTTTGTTGCAATGTGCCTCTTAAAACATCACTGTTGGCTTTGTAAGGTAATGTTAGCTTGAAACTAAACAAACTAGATGCCAATGTTTTTGTTATCTTTTTTCTCAATAACAATCGATAAGAAAATCAATAAAGCAGAATCGGAACCGAAACATTTTTACCAATTCTCATTCTTATATAGGGAATACAGTAGGTTAAATATACAGTATATATTCTAAATTAAAAAATTAACACCATTAAAAAAGCATCAATTAAATTTGTTTATTCAGCCCCTTAACTCACCCAGGATGCAGCAAAATAATTATAAATGTCATGACGCAGAGTCAAACCCGCGTTTCCTCGTCGGCTGGAGCTGCGTGTGCCTCTGCTGACAGTGCGCAAAGAGGCACCTATGCGGAGAGCACGTTCAGACACGCTCTCGTCGTGCTGAGTGCAGCACGCCCACGCATCAATGAGCGTGCACTCTATCTATAGTCAACACACCTGGAATTGATGAGAGGGAGCAGCATAAAGACCAGCAGACCCGAGGAACCTTTGCCAGACGTCGCTAACCTTCCAGTAAGCATCACGTCTGGCATTCCCTGTATTCCCAGTAATTTCCTCGCCCTTGTTTTGCTCTATCTCTCCGTGTTTTCCCCTGGTTCATGTCCTTTTTTGTATTTCCTCAGTGACTTCCCTGTCCTCCGTGATTGTGGCTTGTCACTCAACTCCCATCCGGATTCCTGACTGCTCTCCTCGATCCACGACCTTCCTGCTCGGACCCAGACCATGCTGCCCTGCTCTTGCCCATGGCCACTTGCCTGTCCACGACCTGCCTCTTCGCCTTGCTCTCTTGGATAACGACAAAAGATACAACCAACATTTACAGACAACAACCCTTGGTAACATTTACATATTTAATATTACACAGAGTCAACACTCATTCACTTTGAGTAGCATACATACGCCATGTATTCATCAAAGGTTTTTAATGAACCTTGCAAATCGCACTCCTGCCCTGGTTGTCACCTCCTTCCCTTCTCTGGTACACAACAACAAAAGGAAGTGGCTGTATAAACAATATGTCCAATGTTTTTTATTTCTGACGGACCATGAAAAGAGTTTGACACACACACGCATTCTTTGTTTCACATGTGTCTTGGCAGCGCAAGCCCTGATCGTGCAGCCGTGTCTGTAACTGTGTCAGTTTGCACATACTTTTCAGATGTGCAAAATAAAATGCTAAATAGTGCTCGCAAAACGGTGGTAAGTGTTGATAAATCACATTGCATGTGCTGCATAATATATTTACATCTTCCTCTCAGTTTTGTGGGCGTTTTGCCTACCAGCATATGTTTTGCATATTAATTAAGACAAGAACGCAAAATGGACTGCACGCCTTATTCACAGAAACAGTCCACTTTGCATTCGATTAGTAAATCAGCTTTGCATGTGCTATCAAGTTTGCTGGTGTTTTAGTACACACAAATAAACATTTATTAAATCAGGCCCAGAGTGTCACAGTCTGATTTTTTTAATGCCTCAAAATCAACCCACAGCTCTCCGTGAAGGAAATGTAGCTCGCGATCGACATCTTTAATTCAAGGAGCCAGGCAAGAATCTGATGTTTTGATTCCAGACAAATGAATTACAATTGGATTGACAGTAAAGAAAGTTGACAGACAGCCAGCCAGTGCGGTACACTCTCAATCCTCATCATTTTCCTTCGGCTAGTACATTACTTGCCCATTATTATATCACTATTTCAATCAGGCGACTTCCGCTGCTGCTTTTTTATGAGCATCAGTATTTTTTTACAGACTCCATCGACAAAGGCAGATGACAAATGATGCTGAAGGTTAATTTAGAAAAAAGAGAGAGACAACTTTGGCCAACTCAAGTAAAAATCAATGAGTAGAGATCCATGTAATCAGGAGATGACTGGAAAGATGTCCTTTGGCATATCTCAAACTAGAGATAAGGAGATATTTAAGGAAAAACAGCCATTTTAAAGTAGGGATCTGGCTCTTTTGGAGCATTTTAAGCATTTTGCACAACATAGATGCATCTTTTTTTCCCCCATTTCGTATGTTGCAAAATTACACTTTCATGTTTAATTTACTTGCAACGTTTCACTGGGAGCTATTCTACATCTTGACAATATAATTGAATAATGATTACATCAGCTCGGTGAGGCCGGAGGCTCACTTTGGCTTCACTAATGTATTTATATCTTGAGCTCGGGCTTTTTGTTTTGACGCTGTTGATGCATTATAAAGATATTGTCTTTGTATCACAGTGACATCATGTTACGACCACTTTGAGTAGTCTACAGTACATCATAAAAGTGATTACACTCTTCACATTTCAACAAACGTTTATTATGTCTTCTCATACACAATTCTATAGATCAAACTTGGATATAGGGTGGCTGAGAGTAAATAAATAAATGATAAATGGGTTGTACTTGTATAGCGCGTTTCTACCTTCAAGGTACTCAAAGCGCTTTGACACTACTTCCACATTTACCCATTCACACACACATTCACACACTGATGGAGGGAGCTGCCATGCAAGGCGCCAACCAGCACCCATCAGGAGCAAGGGTGAAGGGTCTTGCTCAGGACACAACGGACGTGACGAGGTTGGTACTAGGTGGGATTTGAACCAGGGACCTTCGGGTTGCGCACGGCCACTCCCTCACTGCGCCACGCCGTCCCTAGTAGTCAGTGTACAGCTTGTATTGCAAATTAACACTACTGTCCACTGAAAATGACTCACCACAATGCCATAATTGTCTTAAAAGCTAAGTACACCTCCCAAGGAGCATGTTCAAAATGTCAATATCTAGTGTGAGCACCATTCCTATTTTGCATTTCCTTCATTATGTTAAGGGATTGATTCACCAGAGCGGCACAGGTTTTTACCGGAATCCTTATGACACCGACAGCATACATTAAATTTTAATTTAAAACACCATTAGAGCTTTAACACTGCAATGTGACAAGGCTTCTACAGTATGTTGTATGTGCTGTACTGTACAATCTAAACATAGCAAGCCTATTCCTTTGTCCTGTCATCCGTCTCTGATTGACAGGTAAGTCCCTTTAACTCTTAAATTCAATCATCCTCCCTCTGCACAGCCACATCCAGAGACCCCATGTCTCTAATGTACAATAATTAAATCAGAAATTAAAACAAAGACCGTGTGCTGTTGTTTGAGCTCGGTTAACCACAATAGATCCCGACAGGAGAAAGATAGACACAAGAATAGACATAGTATGGTGGCTATACTTAGATTGTACCTTGTGTGGGGGAAAAAATGCCAATCAAAATCTTTGTTTATAGCCTAAAAATACAAAAAAAAGGTCCTAAAGCGGTGAGTGTGTTTTTTAAATCAGCTGTCTAACGACTCCTTTGCCATTACGCACCTGATTATTCGGCTATCTTTTTAATTAATTGAGTCTAAAAGGCAACTTTGTTTAAGAGTGAACCAGCAAGACATTGACGGAGAAATGCTTTTTTTTTTTTTGGTTTCCAAAACGAATATAGCTTCTTTCTTTTTGAAAGCTGAAAGTGTTTGGCATGTACAAGCATGAATAATGTGTGAAGCAGTCTGAATGGAAGGGATAAAACGTGGCACAATGGGGGCTCAGTGATATTTCGCTTTTTCTTCAGGCTTTTATGAGATTTCCAATGTGCTGCGTCTTCTGGGCCTTGATCTCAAATAGAGCTGTCCGCGTTATATCTTTGCACACAAAAATGTTCACTTTTCGTCAACAAGTTCATCAGGAGTGTCCCCAGCTGGGGTTGAGGTGGGGTGGGGGCAGCGTGCACGGGATCAGCCATGACATGGTCACACGGTCCCAGCAGAGCGAGCGTAAACAGGCGGTGCGCGTCAGCGTTTGACATGAACCGCAGTGTCGTGTTCCGTCTGCAGGGTCAACTGTTGCCTGTCGACAGGCTGCTCAGGAGGCAAATTGCTTGGCTGTGTGCGTGTCCATGTTACCAAACAATGCAGGGAACCTTCCACTCGGGCGCAAGTGCAGCACTGCAAATGTGCAATGCAGCAAAGAGCGCTAAGCGGCAAGCAAACGAGATCGCCTTTAAAGAAAATAGAATTTCAGTTTTGACTGAGTGTCAGCGTGAAAAATGTGGTCTGGAGGTGGGGGCGAGGGGACATTTCCACCTCTTCCATACATAACTGCTATTCCCTGAATGTTTCATCACTTAATATACATTGACGCCCTCTGCCCCCATAAGCCTGAGGGCTGCAAAAGTAATCGTATTCTGCTCCTTTCAATAGATAGAAACATTCCTAGTCAGCTTGTTCAAACTTTTTATATTGATTATCTTCAGTGATGTACAAATATTCATGTTTTTACACATGCACCTATCCATCCGAATAATACACTATATTGCCAAAAGTATTTGGCCACCCATCTAAATGATGAGAATCAGGTGTCCTAATCACTTGGCCCGGTGTATTAAATGAAGCACTTAGGCATGGAAACTGTTTCTACAAACATTTGTGAACTGTCATAGGATGCCACCTGTGAACTGTCATAGGTTTCCACCTATGCAACAAATCCAGTCTTGAAATTTCTTTTGCTCCAAAATATTCCAAAGTCAACTTTATTATAAGAAAAGTGAAGAGTTTGGGGACAACAGCAAGTCAGCCACCAAGTGGTAGGCCACATAAACTGACAGAGAGGGGTCAAGCACATAGTGCAAAGACTTTCTGCACAGTCAGTTGCTACAGACCTCCAAACTTCCTGTGACCTTCCAATTAGACCACGTACAGTACGCAGAGAGCTTAATGGAATGGGTTTCCATGGCCGAGCAGCTGCATCTAAGGATACATCACCAAGTCCAATGCCAAGCGTCGGATGCAGTGATGTAAAGCACGTTGCCACTGGACTCTAGAGCAGTGGAGACGCCTTCTCTGGACTGATGAATCACGCTTTTACATCTGGCAATCTGATGGACCAGTCTGGGTTTGGAAGTTGCCAGGAAAACACTATATTTCGGATTGCATTGAGTTATGATGGGCCCCCTAGTTCCAGTGAAAGGAATTTTGAATACTCCAGGATACCAAAACATTTTGGACAATTCCATGGGATGGCACCAAGTTCATATGTGAGTAAAGGCAGGTGGCCAAGTACTTTTGGCAATACAGTGTATAATGTCACAACTTTGTGTAATATAATAATATAAACTCAGCAGGCGTTTCATTTGGTACACTTGCTAGCGTTGACGTGCAATGACATTCGCACCAAGCTTTTTCATTTTGTGTCTTTGTACTTAAATTCATATGCTTTAATCACTGTTAAAGTCAGTGCAGTATCATTCACACCAGGTTTTTTTCATTTTGTTTATTTTTACTTAAATGTATATGCTTTAAACACTGTTTTTTTGTGTGTGTTTTTTTGTCCTGTCCAGCTACTCAGGCAAATCATATTGTTGCCCATATCGGCTGTACAGATTGACGTTACAAAAGAGAAGTGTGGGATACTACTTATGTTGCCTTAGTTTTATATGACTTTTTTAAATATCTACATATTATAGAGCATGAGGGGACAGAAAGACATAAAAAGGAAGATTGAGGGGGAAATTGCGGGTACAAGAGGGAGATAAGACAGAGAGACAACAACAACAGAACAACATAAGCAAATACGATATGTACAAATAGGACCTCAAAAGGGACAAGCGGTAAAAAAAATGGACGGATGATGGTAAAAGTGAAAGCAGAGAAGCAGTTAGTGAAGTAAATATAAGTAACACAGAAATGACAATGACAATTATTACACTACAAATGGAGCAATACAAATACCAATAGCAATAGAACTATTGTTAAACAATAATAACAATAATTACCTCTAGTATCAACAATACAATTGTTTGAATGCAACAGTTCCTATATGTAATGATAACTTGAAATACAAAAAAAAGCAGATAAATGGAGGGAAAGAAAGGGAAGCGAACTGCATTAACCTTGTAGATTGTTATAGTAACAATAGGTTAAGCTTTAATCAGTGTTAACCCGATAATAACGCAATAACTTTAATTTCCTTTAGTGGCAGTATTTTTTTTTCAAACCTTTTTTTTTTATCATTGTTGCTTCCGTAGTGTGGGGAAAATAAATGTGTTGAGTTACAGTTGAGCCACAAGCGGTGGGGATATAGCGAGCAGAAATGGACAAATAAAAGGGTACATTATGATGGCCCACATCAATGTTTAGATTACAGTTTACTGTATTGCAAACATAAAATGTAGAATATTTGTCATGACCTGTTACCCGGGTCATGGCATGATTTATGTTTGGTAGTTTTTCTATGTTAGTCTGTTTCCTGTGTTCACCCTCTTTTCCTGTTTACTGTCAGTTTCCATGGGCACTAATTCTCCTCACCTGTCTTAGTTTTGCAATTAGTGTTCCCACCAGGTGTTTTGGTTCATCACCTCCCTTTATAGTGTGCTGCCACCCAGCAATAGTTGCTGGGTCAATGTTTGCTGAAGGCAACATTTACGTTCTCCTGTTTCTTCTCCTTGCAATAGTAAGTTTGTATGGACTAGCATTCCTCGTGTTTTCACCTTTGGTTTTGTCTAGCTCCACGCTTGTTAGCGTCCTCATTTTGTATTTTGTTGATGCTGCTTTAATTATATTAAAAATACTTAATCTTACCTCCAAGCTACACCTGCTTGCTTCCTGCGTTGCTGAGGAACACAACAATCAAAGCCATGCGCCCTCGAAGACGTAACAGATTGACCCAGCCAGACGAAGTGTTCCTCTCCGACAAGGAGAAGCAAGACATCCTCCGGGAGCTACGAGCGGACGCCCGGCCATGGGAGTGCGAAGACGAGGCGGAGCTGTCCGAAGAGGATCTTCCTCCAAACGCTATGGTGGCATGGGGACAACTTCTGGTGAAGTTAGCAGACGCAGATAACCGCTTCCTTCCCCACTCGCAAGCCCCGCCGACATTCTCCTCAGCGCTTTGCCCGCCGCGCGGTGGCGTCATACCACCTAAGAGGCGAGGCCTCCAGCGGCGGCCCGGCGCCGCGCATGAGCACGCACGGAAGAGGTGCAGGACTTTTCCCCCAGCGTCGACTGCCAGGCTCTTCCCATGCGGCTTCTCCTCCCCGTCACCTGCTGGCAATTGTCCAGAAGGGCGCGAGCGGCGCAGACGCACAAGGCCAGCTCCCAGGCTTCCGAGAGCCCACCCGCCCGTGCCCTCTACTACCGCCGAACTCGCACAAATGCTCCCCCCACCAGCTGCATTTAGCATCTGGAGTCTGCTTCCTGAGGGGGGGGGGTCTAGTAGCGTGCCAGCAGGACAAGCAGACCTCCTCCCACTGAGGTTGCTGCCCGCCTCTCCTCCAGCGGGGGCACTGTCGGCTTCACTTCCTGCTCAAGTGCCACAAAGCAAGTCGGACCCGCCAGAAATGTACAGTGCAAAGTGGATGGACCAATGGTACCAGGGGGTGCTGAAGGAGCTGGAGAGGGAGGAACAATCCTGTCCAGTCATGCACCCACCTACCGCTCTAGCCCCGCCCATCATGTCAGATGAGACGCCTGCTCCCCAGACTCCACCCATCACGACAGACTCTCCACCTGCCACTCTGACGCCACCATCAACCATGGTGGGCCTGCAAATGCCATCCTCTCTCCCTCCTGCTCCAGCACTGCCAAGCAAGAAGAATCCTGAAAAGTACAGTGCAGACTGGAGGGGCGAACGGTACAAGGGGGTGCTGAAGGAGCTGGAGTGGGAGGAACAGTCCTGTCCAGTCATGCACCCACCTACCGCTCTGACTCCGCCCACGCCTGCCTCACCTCTAGCCCCGCCCAAGCCAACAGACAAACTGCCTGATCCGCCTCTGGCGCCTCCCACGCCGACAGACGAGCAGCCTGCTCCGCCTCTGACTCCGCCCACGCCGACAGACGAGCCGTCTGCTCCGCCTCTGACTCCGCCCATGCCGACAGACGAGCTGCCTCTGGCTCCGCCCACGCCGACAGACGAGCCGTCTGCTACTTCCACGGCGACAGACGAGCCGTCTGCTCCGCCTCTGGCTCCGCCCATGCCGACAGACGAGCCGTCTGCTCCGCCTCTGGCTCCGCCCACGCCGACAGACGAGCTGTCTGCTACGTCCACGGCGACAGACGAGCCGTCTGCTCCGCCTCTGGCTCCGCCCACGCCGACAGACGAGCCGTCTGCTCCGCCTCTGACTCCGAACATGCCGACAGACGAGCTGCCTCTGGCTCCGCCCACGCCGACAGACGAGCCGTCTGCTCCGCCCATGCCGACAGACGAACCGTCTGCTCCGCCTCTGGCTCCGCCCACGCCGACAGACGAGCTGTCTGCTCCGCCTCTGGCTCCACCCACGCTGACACCTGATCAAAGGCTGGTTCGCCCACCAGCACCTCCTCAAAGGCTGGAGCCCACACCAGCATTTGCTCAAAGGCTGGAGCCCACACCAGCACCTCCTCATGTCCGGCGGTCCTCACCAAGGCGCCGCCCAGCTCCTCGTGTCCGGCGGGCCATGCCACGGCGCCGCCCACCTCCTCGTGTCCAGCAGGCAGCACCACGGCACTGCCTACCTCCTCGTGTCCGGTGGTCCTCACCAAGGCGCCGCCCACCTCCTCGTGTCCGGCGGCCCGCACCACGGCGCCGCCCACCTCCTCGTCCCTGGACTACTCATGGGCGCCGTTGGCGCCAACAGCAGCGACGCCCAGGACTTGGGTGCAGGACTCAAAGACTGCTGAGGTTCTGGCGTCAGTCCCGTCCGCCCCCTCAATGGACACTGACATGGCTGTTCCGAAATCTACTCGCCGCCGCCACCTGGCTTGTCCCCGGTGGCTTCGGGGACACATGGCCTGGCGGCCCCCCGCAAAGTCCTGCCTCCGCCCTCCTTTGACTTTGGACTTATTCCATTATTTTTTTTTGGGGGGGGCGTTTTAGTTTGGGATGTCTGCAATCCGCCCCTTAAGGGGGGGGGGGGGTTATGTCATGACCTGTTACCCGGGTCATAGCATGATTTATGTTTGGTAGTTTTTCAATGTTAGTCTGTTTCCTGTGTGCACCCTCTTTTCCTGTTTACTGTCGGTTTCCATGGGCACTAATTCTCCTCACCTGTCTTAGTTTTGCAATTAGTGTTCCCACCAGGTGTTTTGGTTCATCACCCCCCTCTATAGTGTGCTGTCACCCAGCAATAGTTGCTGGGTCAATGTTTGCTGAAGGCAACATTTACGTTCTCCTGTTTCTTCTCCTTGCAATAGTAAGTTTGTATAGACTAGCATTCCTCGTGTTTTCACCTTTGGTTTTGTTTAGCTCCACACTTGTTAGCGTCCTCAGTTTGTATTTTGTTGATGCTGCTTTAATTATATTAACAATACTTAATCTTACCTCCAAGCTATTCCTGCTTGCTTCCTGCGTTGCCGAGGAACACAACAATCGAAGCCATGCGCCCTCGAAGACGTAACAATATTGTTACTATAACTGGTTTAGAAAGACAACCACAAAGAGAGAACTACCCCACGTGTCATAACTGGTCTAACTGTACTAACAATTTGAAACATGTCTAAATTTAAGGCAATTATAACGCATTAACCACGGTAGTAAAAAAAAAATGTTATCTCGAGATTAACGTGATGGGTCTTTTTTGACCCTCGGACAATTACATAGAGTGAGGAAGTCTAATGACGTCTACTGTGTCCAGTCACTGTTGAGTTTGAGTTTGAGTTTGTGTTTGTGTTTGTTTTTAATTGGAACATGCATGCATACAACATGATGCATCACAATTTCCAGTACCTCTATTCAACATGTACAAAAAGAAGTAGGAAGAAGCAGAGCTTATTTAGTCCTGCCTCTTTTCCCCCTTTGCTAAAACTTATGTTCACTTCCTTTTCTCAATTTAAATTTCACAATGTACGACATAAGTAATAACAATTAAAAATAATAATAATAATTAATGAAGTAAGTTATATTTCATATAGTGAGATAAATAACATTATCTAGAAAATGAATGGATGGATGAAATAAATTCAGAATGTTTATCGTTGTTCTTCTTTGTACTTTTTATGTAAACACTTTAAGTTGAGTTGAGCCACAAGCGGGAAATTAGTGAGCAGAAATGCACAAGGAAAAGGTTACAGTATGGGAATCCCATATTCAAAGCCTTGACAAGTCGTTCTCCCGCCAATACGAGACCATTTATCTTCAATCGCCGTGAGACGACGTCACTGGAGTGAATGCAGGCTGGCGTACGTTGCCGCTTGCAGAGAGGAGGAGCTTTAAGTCTGTGTTTACATTACAGTGTATTAATAACGTAACGTGTAGATTGTTACTGTAACTGCTTTAGCTCAACAGAAAGGAAAGACAGAGGCAGACAGTAGGCAGGAAATAGTTATAATTTTTTAGTTTTGACATCAGAACTTGTAAAGACACCTTCTCGAACCAATCACAAATCCGGCTTCACAATCCCAAAGTGCAATGCATCACATTTGCTATAGTAACAAAATGAACAATGTATAGTATGTCATTATGACCATGCTTTGATTGTCAAAGATGTTTAATGTAAGTTGTGATATTTCTACCAACATAAATGTTAGTACATTAGTTGCTTTGACTGATAGTCCTCAATTGTATAATGTGTATCAGGTTGAATATCACACATTATTGATACGTTGAGGAGGTCAAGACATTCGCATGCAACAAAACCAATACGATGAACTTGTACAACTTGTAATGTACAGAATATCTGAAACATGTATTCAGGTAGATATATCACATTTTACATTACCAAACATCTCTGACGATCAAACCATGATCGTAACAATCCACATGTTTGTGTTATTGATGCATGAAACTGGTATTTAAACATGGAAGAGTAGCTCCTCCTCTATATGCAAGTGCTTCTACAGCAGGTATACAATTTCTGTATTCCTACAAAATACAGTATCTGGCAAGATACCACGGCAACGCAGGTAATTGTTGTGAATCTTATTAAAAGTGTGTTTATGCCCTGTTTGTGTAAAGCAGTTTAAAAAAAGCATAGTGTTTAAAAACTTTTCATTAAAGCAAATTAATTTTCAAGTCATGATAATAAAAATGTAAAAATTATCTGTCTAATGTACACTTACGATTTACAAAAAATTGTATCGATATGGGATTATTGCAATTAATTATGAGTTAACTATGAACAAACTGTGATTAATCACAATTACATATTTTTAATCATTTGACAGCCCTAATTTACATAAATACATACATACATTTAGGGTACCGTATTTCCTTGAATTGCCGCCGGGGCGCTGATTAATTTAAAACCTCTTCTCACTACTGCGCTTACCAAAGGCATGCGGTAAAAGTAAGCATGTGATTATTATTTTAAAACCTCTTCTCACTCCGGCACTTACCAAAGGTATGCAGTAAAAATATGAGTGTGATGTAAGCTTGGACCTTAAATCCTACCGAATAGCTCTTAATCTTCTTTCCTTTATGCGATTTCAAATTACCAGTATTGAAATCACACTCTTCCATTTTGAAAATGATGACAGGGGAAGTGTCACTTGTGATGTCAAGAGTCTGACCAGGCAGTAATACTAAGCATGCGCTAATTATTTCAGGAAGCAAGTTTGACCCGGCAGTAATTCAAGGAAGGCACATACTATATGCCCTGCGGCAATTCAAGGAAATACAGTAAGTATGAATGTATGTATGTATATTGCATATACAGTATATAAAACGATAAAAGGTAACTGGAACAATAACTTTGACAGCATTTTACACTGCACGCCCATATCAGATTTTTTTTCAATCAGTTGTTTTCCAGCTGACTGTTTTGCACGGCAAGTTGAGTTGAGTTGAGTTTGAGTTTATTTCGAACATGCAAGCATACAACATGATGCATTACAATTTCCAGTTTCTTTTTTCAACATGTTTGAAAAGGAGTAGGAAGAAGCAGAGCTTATTTAATCCTACCCCTTTTCTTTTACGTAACAGTTGCTAAAACTTTTGTTCACTTCCTGTTCTCAATTTATTCACAATATACTCCATAAGTAATCACAATAAAAATAAATAAATAAATGAGGTGGCGACTTGTCCAGGGTGTACACTGCCTACCGCCCAAATGCAGCTGATTATAGGCTCCAGCAACCCCCCGCGTCCCCAAATGGGACAAGCGTTAGAAAATGAATGGATGGATGGTAAAGTAAGTTATATTTCAAATGATAAGATTATTTTGAGAATGAATGAATGGATGAAATACATGTGTGGCATATTTTTTTTTTTGTGGATGTGTGTGTGTGTGTATAAGCCCGTAGTGTGTCTCTGTTCCGCGGCCTTGATGTATTGTACCGTCTCGTCCAAAGTCAACAACAACAGGTTTGTGTCCATGAGAGACAAGAAGAGAGTTTGTTGTGTCTTCGCTGCGCTGTCCTTCAGGAGAGTCTCGAAGCCAGGGAAAAAATACAATTTAGAATGATTTTGTATGCGAGTGAAAATAAAATTTGCTTTTCACTCTAAATTGTTTATGACTGGTCCTCAAAACCTGCGGGGTAGACAGTCCGATGTAATCCACAGTTCTTCCCACATCCTCCAATCATTTGTGGCAGCTTTGGGGTACTTTGAAGACTGCCAGCAACTTCCAATTTGTCGACAAACCAGAGCAACGCTTACTCCAATCAGCAGATGTTCTGTTGTCATAATTCAGAATAGGTGGATATCTTCACGTCGTTGACAGAAAAGGGTCGCCAGGCACGCGGCCCTCCTTCTTCTCCCAAGAGTCCGTCGTGTGTCCAGCAACAACCGCTTCGTCTTGACAGCAGGTTCCCCCAAACCCAAGATCTTGTCAATTTTGTTGAGGCCAGTTAAATAGTTCCAATGTTTAGATTTGGAGAGCAGTGCAAAAAGAGGCAACAAGAAAGTTAAGACAAGACAAAACAAAGAAGCAAGCAGTAGAGATAAGGGAGAGGAAAGGGGAGCGTCCACCCTTGTTGAGTGCCAGAGAGAAAGAGTAAGTAAGCAAATATGCCATAGCGTCAATTCTAGTCCTTCAACAATCCCTATTTTTTCAAAGACAAAATATATAGTCATAAGTTACATAGCCTATTATTTGCACACTACTGACTAGTAATGCACCGACAATTTGGTCGTTGAAAAAAGACGTTGCTCTCCAAAATCGGATGTTGTGATGCTGGCGGGCTGCATCTTTCCCCATGCACGCGAATCACGCAGCTCGCCCAAAGCTGACGATAAAGTAACATACGGGTCGCATTTAGGTCGCATTGCCGTTTAGACTAAAGTCACATTTGAAAACATCAGATCACACTACCTCCTGATGTGGCCTGAATTTGATGTGAAAAAAATTTATGCACTTTGAAGTGTTTCGACTGGGGAAAAAAATCAGATCTGTGTCACATGAGGGCAAAACAATCTGGTTTGGTGTGCAAGTGTAAACGGAGCCTTTGAATAATATTGATCAGCTATTGCTACTTTCCAGTTTTTGAGTTGAGGTCATGCTGAACACTCAGATTTTTTTATAAAAAAATATTTACATGGATTTACAACCATTCTTTGTATTGTCAGTCGCAGCATGCCGGCTTTTAGTGCTTGTATTGCATATCATTTCATTCTCTGTATATACAGTACATTTAAGATACATTTCCACTGCCTTTGAATGGGAAGAGGGCATTTTTTTTCTTATTCTGATATATTCTATTCAACAATATCCTCTGTTCCTGCAATATTTTGTTTATTTTCCTTTTTGGCGTATCTGGAACCGCACCATAAAAAAGTAATAGTTTAATTAACAGACCACCTGGGAAAGTGTTATAGCCCGTCTCTTTTTATTTATTACTGCAGCGATGCAAGCAGACAACAAACAACATGCTGTCCTGAATTAGTCATATCTCATCTGAAGAAAGAGGATGGATTCCAGAATATATGTACAAAAACACGACATAATGTATTTAGTTACATCGAGTCTACCATTTGTTTCACCCGCATTACACTTGTTGAAAACATCAAGAGGTTATGTTAGTGCTATATAGTTACTATTTTTAATTTAATGAAGACTCAATAACATTTTAGTGCAGGCATAATGTGCCTGGTCCACATTCCTAGTGGCCCAGAGTGAAAAATGGTATGACCATCTATTTGTAGTGGTGAGTTGCGTCATTGGCCATGGCGCATGTGCATGTACATTTTTAAAAAGGCTAACTCAAAAATGTTTTAAGGCAAAACTTTGTGGCTTTATTTTGCGTCTGCCTCACAATACGAAGGTCCTGCAGTCCTGGGTTCAAATCCAGGCTCGGGATCTTTCTGTGTGGAGTTTGCATGTTCTCCCCGTGAATGCGTGGGTTCCCTCCGGGTACTCCGGCTTCCTCCCACCTCCAAAGACATGCACCTGGGGATAGGTTGATTGGCAACACTAAATTGGCCCTAGTGTGTGAATGTGAGTGTGAATGTTGTCTGTCTATCTGTGTTGGCCCTGCGATGAGGTGGCGATTTGTCCAGGGTGTACCCCGCCTTCCGCCCGATTGTAGCTGAGATAGGCGCCAGCGCCCCCCGCGACCCCGAAAGGGAATAAACGGTAGAAAATGGATGGATGGATGGATATTTTGAATTTGGATTAATCATGCTTTGATTTAATCATGGTCATTCACAGGTCTTATTTGCTTACAGCATTCAAATTATCTAAAAAAAAAAGAGCCCAATATTTAAACACAAAAGCAATTTTATTGTCAGAATGTTATTTTCAAAATGTTTTACTTGAATGTACATCATGTATTAGTTCAGTTTTAGCTTAAGTTCCACTGGGGTTTATTTTCAGGTGAAACTTGCCTGTGAGAGTCTCCTCACTCATCTTTGCACTTGTGTATGCATTGACCTTTGATTGATTGATTGAAACTTTTATTAGTAAATTGCACAGTACAGTACATTTTCCATACAATTTGACAACTAAATGGTAACACCCGAATAAGTTTTTCAACGTGTTTAAGTCGGGGTCCACGTTAATCAATTCATTGTAGTGATCACTGACTGTATAATAACTCTCGCCACTTTTGAGCTAACCATCCACGATCAAAGTAAAGGAGCATATACGCTAAAAATAGATTGTGTGATTAATCTGCGTACATTCATGATTAATGCAACATTTTTGGTGAATAATCACATAAGTAAACTCCTTTAATTTTACAGCCTTGATTATTTGTATCAACCTTAAAGCCTTTTTTTTATACATGATCTATGTTTGCTCAATTTTTCAAGTTTCAAGTTTATTTTATTCTTACAATGTGCAACTGTCTAATAGAAACAAGAGAACAGTGTCTCCAGGCTCTGTTTTCTTAGCACTATCGCAAGTTTGGGCTGCATGCTTGTGGAGTTAGTCTGCGCGCTTCCACACCTCGCCTTTCAAGACAGTGGTAATTTGGTAATTAACACTCCCAGGACTTGCGGGGATGGCCTGCATGTCTGAAAATCTCCGCTCGTCACCCGTTTCTATTTGATTAGCGAGTAAATGCAAGAAGCAAGAAACATTTCCTTCGATTTTAATGCATACTGCGTGGGAGTTCAGTTTGCTGATGTACCAAACTCTGTTCCAACAATCAGAATACAAAAACATTTACTTGGCAATTCTGTTCCTTTCTGCAACGTCTTCTTATCCTCTGGCAGATGAGGTGAGGTGTGTGTAAGCTGTGGTATGTATACCTACAGTATTTACAATATATCTGCAGCATTTACGGTAAAATACCAACAGTTGTGGTTGCAAGGATTTCATCCTAAAAAATACAGTCAAGATGTACAAGAAATTATGACATGTTGATTTTAAATCAGTTGATTTTACAGTTTTTGCTTACAATAAATAACTATGAAAACAACTGTTGTACCATTGTTAACCTGTTTACAAAAAACCCCTAAAGAAATTACGGTCAAATACCAGCAGCTGTGGTTGCCTGGAATTCACAGTCAAAAATAGAGTCACGATGTATAGTACATTACAGTATGTTAATGTTGAATCTGTTAATTTTACATTTCATAACTGCTTTTGCTTACTGTAAATTACAATAAAGAAAACTAATATATTGCTAAGAGTAATATACTGGCAGCTGTGGTTGCCAGCAATTATCCATAGAAAAATACAGTCACAGTGTATGAAACATTACGTGAGTTATTGTGGGTTCTGTTCATTTTACAATGGAGAACCGTTTCTGTGTACGGATATTTACCATGATAAACACAGGTGTGAAGCTTATTACAATAATTTAGTCTAAAAATAACGACATAATAAACCCACTGACGGTAATTGGCCTTATAAATAATTTGATATAAACAAATTTACAGTAACTAATATTAAAAATAACACTGTAAATCTGGGGCTTCACGGTGGAAGAGGGGTTAGTGCGTCTTTCTCACAATACGAAGGTCCTGCAGTCCTGGGTTCAATCCCAGATCTTTCTGTGTGGAGTTTGCATGTTCTCCCCGTGAATGCGTTGGTTCCCTCCGGGTACTCCGGCTTCCTTCCACTTCCAAAGACATGCACCTGGGGATAGGTTGATTGGCAACACTAAATTGGCCCTAGTGTGTGCATGTGAGTGTGATCGTTGTCTGTCTATCTGTGTTGGCCCTGCGATGAGGTGGTGACTTGTCCAGGGTGTACCCCGCCTTCCGCCCGATTGCAGCTGAGATAGGCGCCAGCGCCCCCCGCGACCCCAAAAGGGAATAAGCGGTAGAAAATGGATGGATGGATGGACTGTAAATCTGATCAGTGATAAACATAGTACAAATCAATGTACAATGTACAAAATATATAGCAAATAAAAAATAAAAGTCGGTTGTTATTGATTTTACAATCAGCAATTGAATCTAGTAAATTATAAAGGAAATAGCAAAGTCAAAATAAAGAGTTTTTACATTTCAATTATGTCTGAGAAAAAATTGAACTGATCAAACAACCTGTTGTCCATATGTGAAGGATCATTCATGGTGGAGAGAATTATAAATCCTGAAAAAATGAACCATTTGTCCAGAAATGGCTGAAAGGGCACTGAACATGGACATTTGTGGTTGTGCTTGAGGAGTGCACATGCTGTTCATCAGGAGTTTACTGTGGACTGGCATGAACCTCTCTGCAGATAGAAACAGAAACAAAGCAAAAGTTGGATTCACGCGTTCCCTTCCATTGACCTGTAAACGCGTCAACCACTCTTTCCACAGTTTTATCAAAGTAAACACTACCATAACCTTTGCCTTTGATGGAGAAACCTCCATCAAAGGCACGTCAGTCAAAAAAATCCCGTCACCACCGTATGATGAGGTAATAGAAGCCCAACAGCGATCAATACATTTTTTTGCAATGCATTTTGTGGGAAAAAAAATTATTTTATACTCAACTTAACACTTAAAGGGGAACTGCACCTTTTTTTGAATGTTGCCTATCGTTCACAATAATAATGAAAGACATAACGATGGATTTTTCAAATTGACGCCAAATCCAAAATAAACTTACAGTATATGTGGGGGGGGTGTTTATCGTATGGTGGACGTGAGCCGTGCCTTTGGTGCAATTCGGTGAAGTTTACACTGAAGCAGATAGATGTAACTCCTCGACGTCTGAAACAACTTGCCACAAAAATACAAGACAACATGTTAGCCAAAAGCTAAGTATATTAATGCTTTACCAAAAACTCCTGAAACAATGATGCTCTGCAACACTCAACTATCTCAACCCGGACATGCCTCAAAGACTAAACAGTAGCTAAATGTGGATAGCAGGACATTAGCTGTCTTTTACCGAGCAAAACTGAAGTCACCCAATTATTTTCAAGAAAGCTTCTTCTTCTTCTTTGGTTTACGACTTGCATATTGCTAGTCTCCACTGGTCTTTATCAGGTTTTCTTCCACCACTCAGATCTGACCATACAGTTCAGTCTTTTGAAGGTATTTCAAAAACGCTTTTGCAGATTCTTGATGTTCCAAGCAAAGAATATATTTTAGCAAAGTGTGTTCGTTTACAATTTCAAACAGCGATGCGTACATGATGGCTCTCATTTTATTATATTTAATGCAAACTCTTTTTGTGAAAAGAAGCCTGAAGAACATGAGAAGGGTCCGGCTGCGGCCTGGTCGTTTCCGTCATGACACAAAACGCCCAACGGGCTTTTCTAGACAGACTTTCATCAACCAATTGTGTATAGTTTTGCAAAGCTCACCGAATTTGATGGAATTTCTCCTTCCATGTTGGTACTTTTACTCCTTTGTCCGAAAAATATATTTGACAGGAGATTATGTCCATAAGCAGGCTATTGTTCATTTCTTCATTTGTCATATTTTGTATGTGGGCTCATACAGACAGCAATGCTTGCTCTACAATAAAAGTATTTATTTTATCAACGTCTGTTCCTTGTAACACATCCGGTTTTTTTCCCAGCCCCTTTCTGTATCTGCAGCTCTGCCTTCAAAATAAAAATACATCAGTAACCGGTAAAACCCCACTTTATCTTATTTATAACTGTGGCCTTTCCCTTTTCCCTTGTCCTAAACGTAACCAACTAGTTATGCGAATATAGTTATACACGTTGGCTCCAATGACGTTAGGATGAGACAATCAGAGATTACAAAAAGAAACATAGCCAGGGCTTGTAATCTCGCCAGAAAGATGTCCAGGCATCGAGTAATTGTCTCTGGCCCCCTGCCTGGGAGAGGCAATGATGAGAGATATAGCAGATTAGTCTCTCTTAACAAGTGGCTAGGTAGCTTCTGTAGACAACAGGGATTTACGTTTATTGATAATTGGCCCTCTTTCTGGGGCAAACCTGGCTTGCCGAGGAGAGACGGCCTTCACCCTAACCAGGAAGGCGCTATCCTCTTGTCTCGGAACATAGATTTCGCATTGAGCCACATTTGACTAACTGCACTAGAGCAAGCCCGGTCACAGGCAATTACAGAGCCTGCTAGCCTGGGTATGGAGTCAGTTAAGTTAGAACTAGCCAGCGCCAGGCTGGATGATCCCTGTACACATAGCAATTTTCGTAGAATAATACACAACTCACAAAATGTTTTTTCTGCTATGACTATGACTACGTCAGAGTTAGACATGTGTTCTACTGAGATCGCAAATTATGATGCGTTCAGTTTATCGCAGCACCAAGTAGACAATCTGAAAATTCCCGTCATATCAATTCCTAGATATGGTCGTAATTATTTTAAGTACACTGCGCATAATAAACGCAACATTATTAATATTGCTACTACGGATAATTTTATCAACAACTCCTTAAAACAGCCCACTACCTATAATATGGGCTTTCTAAACATCAGATATTTGTCTCCCAAAACGTTATTAGCTAATGAGGTCATTAGAGACAACAACCTTAACGTCATCGGTCTTAGCGAAACCTGGCTTAAACCAGACGTCTTTTTTGCGATAAATGAGGCATCCCCTCCTAACTATACGAATGCGTATATTGCCCGAGGGGGGGTCGCACTAATATACAACGAAAACTTTAACTTTAGTCCTAACTTAAATAATAAATATAAATCGTTTGAGGTGCTTTCTATGAAGTCTGCCACACCTCTGCCTCTGTGCCTGGCCGTTATCTACCGCCCCCCCAGGACCCTATTCGGACTTTATTAGGGAATTCTCAGAGTTTGTTGCAGATCTAGTGACACACGCCGATAATATAATTATAATGGAGGACTTTAATATCCATATGAATACCCCATTGGACCCACCGTGCGTGGCGCTCCAGACTATAATTGATAGCTGTGGTCTTACACAAATAATAAATGAACCGACGCATCGCAGCGGTAATACGATAGACCTAGTGCTTGTCAGAGGTATCACCGTTTCCAAAGTTATGATACTCCCGTATACTAAAGTAATGTCCGATCATTACCTTATAAAATTCGAAGTTCAGACTCATGTTCGGGAAGCTAATAATAATAAAAACTGCTATAGCAGCCGCAACATTAATGCTGCCACAACGACGACTCTTGCTGACCTACTGCCCTCGGTAATGGCACCGTTCCCAAAGTATGTGGGCTCTATTGATAACCTCACTAACAACTTTAACAACGCCCTGCGCGAAACCATTGATAGTATAGCACCGCTGAAGTTAAAAAAGGCTCCAAAAAGGCGTACGCCATGGTTTACTGAAGAAACTAGAGCTCAGAAATTATTATGTAGAAAGCTGGAACGCAAATGGCGCACGACTAAACTTGAGGTGCACCATTAAGCATGGAGTGATGGTTTAATAACTTATAAACGCATGCTTACCTTAGCTAAAACTAATTATTACTCTAATCTCATCCGCATTAATAAAAACGATCCAAATTTTTTGTTTAGTACAGTAGCATCGCTAACCCAACAAGGGACTCCTTCCAGTAGCTCCACCCATTCGGCAGATGACTTTATGAAGTTCTTTAATAAGAAAATTGAACTTATTAGAAAGGAGATTAAAGACAATGCGTCCCAGCTACAACTGGGTTATAGTAACACAGATACGACTGTATATACGGCGGATACTGCAAATATCCAAAATAGTTTCTCTCGTTTTGATGAAATAACACTAGAAGAATTGTTACAACGTGTAAATGGAATAAAACAAACAACATGTTTACTTGACCCACTTCCTGGGAAACTTATCAAGGAGCTTTTTGTATTATTAGGTCCATCAGTGCTAAATATTATAAACTTATCACTTTCCTCGGGCACTGTTCCCCTAGCATTCAAAAAAGCGGTTATTCATCCTCTCCTTAAAAGACCTAACCTCGATCCTGACCTCATGGTAAACTACCGACCGGTGTCTCACCTTCCCTTTATTTCGAAAATCCTCGAAAAAATTGTTGCAGAGCAGCTAAATGAACACTTAGCGTTTAACAATCTATGTGAAACCTTTCAATCCGGTTTCAGGGCAAATCACTCGACTGAGACAGCCCTCGCAAAATTGACTAATGATCTATTGCTAACGATAGACTCTGATGCGTCATCTATGTTGCTGCTCCTCGATCTTAGCGCTGCTTTCGATACCGTCGATCATAATATTTTATTAGAGCGTATCAAAACACGAATTGGTATGTCGGACTCAGCCCTGTCTTGGTTTAACTCTTATCTTACTGATAGGAGGCAGTGCGTCTCCCATAACAGTGTGACCTCGGACTATGTTAAGGTAACGTGTGGAGTTCCCCAGGGTTCGGTCCTTGGCCCTGTACTCTTCAGCATCTACATGCTGCCTCTAGGTGACGTCATACGCAAATACGGTATTAGCTTTCACTGATATGCTGATGACACCCAACTCTACATGCCCCTAAAGCTGACCAACACGCCGGACTGTAGTCAGTTGGAAGCGTGTCTTAATGAAATTAAACAATGGATGTCCGCTAACTTTTTGCAACTTAACGCCAAAAAAACGGAAATGCTGATTATCGGTCCTGCTAGACACCAACCTCTATTTAATAATACAACTTTAACATTTGACAACAAAATAATAAAACAAGGTGACTCGGTAAAAAATGTGGGTATTATCTTCGACCCAACTCTCTCCTTTGAGTCACACATTAAAAGCGTTACTAAAACGGCCTTCTTTCATCTCCGTAATATCGCTAAAATCCGCTCCATTTTGTCCACTAAAGACGCCGAGATCATTATCCATGCGTTTAAAACGTCTCGTCTCGATTACTGTAACTTATTAGTTTTCGGGTCTCCCCATGTCTAGCATTAAAAGATTACAGTTGGTACAAAATGCGGCTGCTAGACTTTTGACAAGAACAAGAAAGTTTGATCATATTACGCCTGTACTGGCTCACCTGCACTGGCTTCCTGTGCACTTAAGATGTGACTTTAAGGTTTTACTAATTACGTATAAAATACTACACGGTCTAGCTCCAGCCTATCTTGCCGATTGTATTGTACCATATGTCCCGGCAAGAATTCTGCGTTCAAAAGACTCCGGCTTATTAGTGATTCCTAGAGCCCAAAAAAAGTCTGCGGGCTATAGAGCGTTTTCCGTTCGGGCTCCAGTACTCTGGAATGCCCTCCCGGTAACAGTTCGAGATGCTACCTCAGTAGAAGCATTTAAGTCTCACCTTTAAACTCATCTGTATACTCTAGCCTTTAAATAGACCTCCTTTTTAGACCAGTTGATCTGCCGCTTCTTTTCTTTCTCCTATGTCCCCTCCTCCCTTGTGGAGGGGGTCCGGTCCGATGACCATGGATGAAGTACTGGCTGTCCAGAGTCGAGACCCAGGATGGACCGCTCGTCGGGACCCAGGATGGACCGCTCGCCTTTATCGATTGGGGATATCTCTACACTGCTGATCCGCCTCCGCTTGAGATGGTCTCCTGTGGACGGGACTCTCGCTGCTGTCTTGGATCCGCTTTGGACTGAGCTCTCGCGGCTGTGTTGGAGCCACTATGGATTGAACTTTCGCAGCATCATGTTAGACCCGCTCGACATCCATTGCTTTCGGTCCCCTAGAGGGGGGGGGTTGCCCACATCTGAGGTCCTCTCCAAGGTTTCTCATAGTCAGCATTGTCACTGGCGTCCCACTGGATGTGAATTCTCCCTGCCCACTGGGTGTGAGTTTTCCTTGCCCTTTTGTGGGTTCTTCCGAGGATGTTGTAGTCGTAATGATTTGTGCAGTCCTTTGAGACATTTGTGATTTGGGGCTATATAAATAAACATTGATTGATTGATTGATTGAACTCCTTACTTGGACTAATGTTCTTTACATGGCTTACTTAGTTTTACGTTAGTTATACGCAACCTGTACCGACTGAAAATTTTATTTAGAAATTTTGGGACGATGTTACAACATGGTACATTGGAATTTTCAGTTTCTCTTTACCTGTCCGAAAAGTAGTAGGAAGAAGCAGAGATGTTATAATTCTACTCCTTTTGCATTGCATCGCAATTGCTAACACATTTGTTCATGTGTGCAAAAACGGGAACCCGCAGTTGACTTTCTTCGTCAGCTTTAACTTTACGTCTCTTTTCCGAGTCACAGAGGCTGCAAGCATCAAGCTTTTGTGCAACGGCCATGCACAGCTAGACGCTGCCATCAAACATTACTTTTGTCGGTTGACTCCAACCAAACAAATAAGTACATTCACGTTCAAGAGCCCCTGCGATGAGGTGGCGACTCGTCCAGGGTGTACACCGCCTTCCGCCCGGATGTAGCTGAGATAAGCGCCAGCGCCCCCCACCACCCCAAAAGGGAATAAGCGGTAGAAAATGGATGGATGGACGTTCAAGAGCCAGTGTTCAACCTGTAATGGAAAGCAGTTTTACCACAAAATGAAATACAATACGAAATTCCTGCAGTTCTGGGTTCAAATCCAGGCTCGGGATCTTTCTGTGTGGAGTTTGCATGTTCTCCCCGTGAATGCATGGGTTCCCTCCGGGTACTCCGGCTTCCTCCCACTTCCAAAGACATGCACCTGGGGATAGGTTGATTGGCAACACTAAATTGGCCCTAGTGTGTGGATGTGAGTGTGAATGTTGTCTGTCTATCTGTGTTGGCCCTGCGATGAGGTGGCGACTTGTCCAGGGTGTACCCTGCCTTCCGCCCGATTGTAGCTGAGATAGGCGCCAGCGCCCCCCGCGACCCCAACTGGGAATAAGTGGTAGAAAATGGATGGATGGATGGATAGATTGTCAAAGGTAGGATCAGGATCAATCAACAGTATTACTTTATGTCCACATACAGCAGAGCTTAACCGAAACAAGTTCTCTGTGGCCTTAGTTACACCGAAAATAAGTTTGTTTTTCCTTGAAAACAACATTTTATACAATAAACGATACCATGTATTTGACTTTTGGGGAAATTAAGGTATGATTTGCTGAATGTGCTACGCTGTTAAATTAAATGCACAATCAGCAAAATTTTGACAAAATAATACGGTACATTTGCAAATACATTTTACAATTTTTCATGATGTTCACAATAAAGTAATGTGTGTTCTATATAATATAACCATGGTAATTTGGGTTATCTACTCTTTCTTGGTTTGCAGGGATCCACTGTATTTACTACTGTGATAAACTATTTGTATGGGATCCGAGCCGAGGATGTCGTTGTGGCTTGTGCAGCCCTTTGAGACACTCGTGATTTAAGACTATATAAATAAACTTTGATTGATGGATTGATTGATTGATTTATTGATTTTACGGTGTTTTACTGTTGCTATATAGCAACTGCTTGCCATAGTTTTTTAAAGTCATTTTTTACAATGTAACCTATCAGTGGCGATTCAAATGTATTTGTGGCAAGAAACACTGGTCCTACACTCTTATCCTATCCAAGTAGCCTGCTAACTAGTATTTGTCTGGGCAGAAATACAATAAGGAAGCGTCACAATTTTTATCCCCTTTGCTTTAGTAATGTTTTTTCTCAATTTGATGATGGATAATGAAACAACCTCCCTAAGATCAAAAAAATTACCGTCCTGTCATCGTTATCATCATCTGTAAACCAGGAGGTAGCTGGCCATATTTCATACTGATGGCTACACCCAAATCCATCCATCCATCCATTTCCTACAACTTGTCCTTTACGGGGTGGCAGGGGCTGCTGGGGCCTATCTCAGCTTCATTCGGACAAATATGTGGTCCAATTTGCACATTGATTGAAGTGCAAAAACATCTACTTTATACGCTATTCCTAGGAGACACACGTCTTAATTAAATCAGGCAGTTTTGTTTTTTTAACACAAGACTGATGTTTTCAAGTCTTGCCGTGATTGCTACAGTATTCTTTTTGTAATGCGGAGAAAATCCGTATTACATAAAGGAGTGGGCTATCACGTTACAAGAGATAATAGTGCTGGTGTAAGAGCATAGCGCTGACAGAGATTTTCCATATGAAATGGCCGTCCTTATGTTCCCAGTGTCGTGTGGACTTAAAGTGGAGCGTTGGGAGAGTGGGGGCTCACGTAACATTAGATTCATTGTGTCTGCTGCCGCGCCTCTCAGCACCTGTCTCAAAGGGCAAATTAATCCCGTACCCAAAACATCCACCCTCCTTCTCCCCTGCAGTGTGTACAGACGAGACACATCTGTCTGAGCGCTCAAGCGCGGCCTGGTGGGGTTTTTTCTGGTACTTATCACACGCTACCTTCCACTGGGAATGTGTATGCAGCATCCCTCTTCTTGTACCTCTTTGTCCCCTTTTAACCTCATTGAGAACATTTACTTTGCAGGGAAAACATGTAAACACTGAAATGTCACACTACCCCACAGGAGACAGCCTATCTTAAGGCTTTTTTCTTTTTCTTTTTTCAATAAGCCAAGCTGAACTTTTTCAAATTCAGAATCAACTTCTAGGGAGTTTTGGTGATTTAATTATTTGTTCTGGATTTATTAATTGTATACAAGCAATGTTTTAAAAGCATTTTTTTTAAATGTTGCCGATCAATCCCTATGTGAGGCTAGAACACACTTTTCTTTCCCTTTTCTGTGTCATGTACGGCGGTGGGGAAGAAGACGACACCATGGTAGGACTAGGTTTAACAGGTTTATTAAATCTTCCGATGATTGTATAGGGTGTGTATGCTACTTCAAGTGATAGGTGCAAGACGATGTGTAGAATTAACCATATACACTATATTGCCAAAAGTATTTGGCCACCAGCCTTTACCCACATATGAACTTGAAGTGCCATCCCATGGAATTGTCCAAAATGTTGTGGTATCCTGGAGCATTCAAAGTTCATTTCACTGGAAGTAAGGGACCAAGCCCAACTCCTGAAAAACAACCCCACACTATAATTCCTCCTCCACTAAATTTCACTGTGACAGTCGCTTGCTGTCGTCGTGTGGGTTGCGTGGACCACCCAGGAAGGACATCGCTTTTCAGCACAGGTTTGACTCTTTATTTTTCAATAAAGTTTTTTCGGCAGCTCGGATCGCTCTTTCAGCTCCTCTCCGCTGCTTGCTCCTCGGTCGCTCTTTCAGCCGGCTGCGTCGTCGTCTCTCGTGTGCTGTTCTCTGTCGCTCTTTGATCGCTCCTGTGCTGCATCTGCTGTGGACACTCCACCTCCTCTTTTCATCTTTCCTCCTTCTCCCCTTTTATACTTTGCGAGGAGATACGTAGATTGTCAGCCGGTGTGTCAGCCATGCGCCTGATTTGGATTGCAGTGGCGTTGCTTCCGGCACGCCCTGCCTCTCCGTTCCGCCGCATTCTCCACCTCCTTGCCGCCATCTTGAGCAGGGCTACAGCCGTTGGCCCGTCGGCTCCGCCTCTCCACATTCCTCCATCGCCAGACACAAGCCGGGCGGAAGCCCGGCAGAGCTTACTCCCCCTCCCTTTTTTGAAGGGGTGGGAAATGAAGACTGCCACGGCCACCTGTCTTCTCTTCTTCCTGTCTCCTCTCCCCCATCTTGTCTGCTGCATCGTCTACTTTGTCTTCTGGTTCTTCCTTCTTGTCAGCTGGCTCTTTATCCTTTTCTTCGTCCTCTTTGTCCTTTTCTTCGTCCTCTTTGTCATTTTCTTCGTTTTCTTTGTCATTTTCTTTGTCTTTTTCTTCATTATCATTTTCTTGAATTTCTTCAACTATTTCTTCTTCTTTATCATTTTCTTGAATTTCTTCAATTATTTCTTTTTCTTTATTATTTTCTTGAATTTTTTCAACTATTTATTCTTCTTCATCATTTTCTTGAATTTCTTCAACAATTTTTTTTTCTTTTTCTTCTTCTTCTTCTTTATTATTTTCTTTAATTTCTTCAACTATTTCTTCTTTAGCTGCACGCTCCACTGGCTGTGCATCTGTCTCCTCAGCAGGGGGCGCCTCCTCTGGACAGCCGTCTGCCTTCTTGTCTTCGGGGGGCTATTTACCCCCCCCCCCCCCCACTGCTTTCTGCCAGTTGTGTGAGCGCGCCGATTAGGGCCCACAGGGGATCGTCCTTCCCCACCTCTGGTGGTCCAACTACGTTGGGTGCCAGATGTGACATTCGCTTGCTGTCGTCGTGTGGGTTGCGTGAACCACCCATCGCTTTTCAGCACAGGTTTGACTCTTTATTTTTCAATATAGTTTTTTCGTCAGCTCGGATCGCTCTTTCTTTTCCTCTCCGCTGCCCGCTCCTCGGTCGCTCTTTCAGCCGGCCGCGTCGTTGTCTCTCGTGTGCTGTTCTCTGTCGCTCTCCACCTCCACCTCCTCCTTTCATCATTCCTCTTCCTACCCTTTATACTTTGCGAGGAGATACGTAGATTGTGAGCCAGTGTGTGAACCACGCACCTGATTTGGATTGCAGCGGTGTTGCACCCGGCATGCCCCGCCTCTCCGTTCCGCCGCATTCTCCGCCTCGTTGCCGCCATCTTGAGCAGGGCTACAGGGTGCCCCGCCTTGGCGTCGGCCCGTCGGCTCCGCCTCTCCACATTCACACTTGGCACAATGCAGTCCCAAATGTAGCGTTCTTCTGGCAACTTCCAAACCCAGACTCGTAAATCAGATTGCCAGATGGAAAAGCATGATTCATCAGTACAGAGAAGGCATCTCCACTGCTTCAGAGTCCAGTGGCGACATGCTTTACACCACTGCATCCACCATTTTGCATTTAATTTGGTGATGTATGGTTTAGATCAGGCAATTATTTTGACTCGGGGGCCACATTTAGAGAAAAAAGTGTGTCTGGTGGCCGTTTGTTCTATTTTTAGGAACACTAATACAAAAACTCACAATAATATCTAATTGAATGGTAAAATCTTTATGACGGACATCCTTAAACATAATGGAATTTTAAATTTTTCTATGAATAATGAAACACTAAATATTGACAAAATATGAATGTCACACCTCATTTCGATCGAAATATTTTACAATAAAGTGAAATGCAACCACAATGCAACAAACAGTGTAATATCAGCGCGAAGGGTACAAAACAAACCCACCTACAATCTGATACATCTGATATATCACTAAGCTTTACAACTTTGTTGTGAAAATCTCCTTTCGCATCTGTGGAAACGCTTCCCATCCACATTGCTTGGTGCCTCGCCTGAGCTGCTGTGACGTCGATTACCATAGTAACTAATTAGATGACCCTAGTAACTAATTAGATTAACATAGTAACTAATTAGATTATCACAGTAACTAATTAGATTACCATAGTAACTGGTATATCATCCAAAAGCGCAGATTCCAACCATTGAAATACTTTGTATAGTTCAAGCCTTACGGTCAATATAAAACATCACTGCACATCATAATGGCAGCTACATTTTTCATCTTAAAGATCTAAAAAAAAAAAATATTTGGGAATGTCCGGCGGGCCAGATTAAGAAGCTTAACAGGCCGCATGTGGCCCCCGGACCTTGATTTGTCCAGGTATGGCTTACATGCTGCTGCTCGGACATGGAAACCCATTCCATGAAGCTCTCTGCCCACTGTACGTGGGCTAATTGGAAGGTCACATGAAGTTTGGAGCTCTGTAGCAACTGACTGTGCAGAAAGTCTTTGCACTATGCGCTTCAGCATCCGCTGACCCCTCTGTCAGTTTGCGTGGTCTAGCACTTGGTGGCTGACTTTATTTTGTTCCCAAACTCTTCACTTTTCTTATAATAAAGTTGATTTTAGAATATTTAGGAGCGAGGAAATTTCATCACTGGATTTGTTGCACTGTCCTATGACAATTCCACGCTGGAAATCACTGAGAGGTACCGATTCTTTTACAAATGTTTGTAGAAACAGTCTCCATGCTTAAGTGCTTGATTTTATACACCGGGCCAAGTGAAAAGTGCACCTGATTCTCATTATTTTAATGGGTGGCCAAATACTTTTGGCAATATAGTGTAAATGTTACTAGGATTTGTTGTCTGTGCGTGTTGAAAAATGTCTTCATCAGTCCAAGGGGGCAGGTCGAGAAGGTAGTCTGTGGACAGGCAAGAAGTCAGGGGTTGGAGAGAAGCAACGATGTCCGTGTCCAAGCAGGGGTCGAGAATTGAAGAAGGCAGTCCAGAATCCAGAGGGAAGTCAACTCGATCACAAAAGACGGGGATTGCCAGAGTTCTTCTTCTTTGTACTTTGTAAACACTTGAGTTTGAACACCGTCTTAAGCTAGATTTATCTGAGGAGCGACCAGTCCATCAGTCGGCATCCCGTCATTGTAAGTGTCTGTTATGTTATGTTCTTTTTTTGTTGATCAAACTTTTCACACTAATTAGCATTAGTACTACAAGATGGCTTGGCACCTAAGCTCCAAACACCACGCGCTAAACAGCGTGTGCAATCTATAAATTTGTCTGTACTATTTGTGGTCATGTTACGTGGGATTTACAAAGACAATTGAGAAATGGTGCAGACCGCCTTATTTAAATTAGGATTTTGTGTGTACTAGTGTTGTCCAGATACCAATATTTTGGTACAGGTACCGATAATATCTGCTTACTTTCTTGTTTAACATGTTCTGTCTACACTTCTGTTAATATGTAATAATTACTTGTTCTTCTGTTATTTGATACTTTACATTCATTTTGGATGATACCACAAATTTAAGTATCAATCCAAAACCAAGTAGTTACAAGATCCTACATTGGTCATATTCAAAGTCCTCGTGCGTCCGGGGACATATTTCCTAGGTTTTTAAACATAATATGAATTTGAAAAAAAAATTATTATATTTTGTGATGCTAAAGAATATGGATGTAATCATAGAAGTATCGACTCGATATGCTCTTGGGGGGTGGAGGACTGGTACTTTTTAAAAGTGGTATAGTACTGAATAAGATTCATTAGTATCGCGGTACTATACTAATTTTCAGGCTTGTCACTGACAGTTTGGTTATGTTTGGGTTTATCTCTGTGTTTGTGTTTTATTTCCTGTCAGCGCTCTTATTTTGGTTCCTTTTCCTGCACGTCTCCCTGAGCGCTTGTTTCCCTCACCTGTCCCTGATTGGCAGTTGGCACACCTGGTGGCAATTGCTAATCAGACTACTATTTATGCCTGCCTCGCCCTCCAGTCAGTGCTGGAGTATTGTTAGCTGTTTTCGGTTTGCTGTCTCCTGGTTCCTGTTTGCTGTCTCCAGTTTTCCTGGATATCCTGTTTGCTGTATCCTGGTTCCTGTTTTCCTGCATCTTTACATTAAAGTCATGTTTTCCTGCAACAAGCCTGCCATCTCTGTATCTTGGGGTTCGTCTCCAACACTTCCTGACACTAATACCTGTACAGTACAACCCTAGCGTGTACTATACTATATGAATATTCACTTTATCTTGCTCCTACTTATGGTGTTTTGCTCTGTTTTCAAACATGCACAAGACATGAACCACTCTGCATGGGCATTTTAGAGGCAGTCCTGCAGTGCACCTACATTGAAACCACTTTTTGGGTTGTTTTTTTTAATCGCCCAAGGTGCGCTCATTTCTAACAAGAAATATTTTAATAATGTTCTATGTAATATAAAACCAACGTAATTAAAATAATATTAAATGACACCAAAACACATCAATTGATTTAGTTATGACTGGTTTTAAGTACTCTAGCAACTATAACATTATAAGATGATGTTGGTGAATAGAAAATATGTCAAATGTTTTTTTATTTGTGACTGTCCAAAATGTTGACACACGAAGGACGGAGGATTCTCGTTTATCGTTTGTCTGTGCAGCGCAAGCACTGATCCTACAGTCGTGTGTGGAACTGTCAGCTTGCACGTCGTTCCCACGCGTGTAAAATAAAACGCAGAATAGTGCTCACAAAACGGTGATAAGTGTTGATAAATCACATTGTGCGTTCTAAATAATTATATATGTATATTCTTCTCCCAGCATTGTGGGTGTGTTGATAATCAGCAAATATTTTACATATTAATGAGGACTGCTCACTTAACAGACACAATTCACTTTGGACACAATTCAGATTTGCGTGTGCTATCAGTTTTGCACGTGTTTTAGTGCATGCACACCTTTAGTAAATCAGGCACATAGTTTTTCACTAAAGCTTTATCTGCTTAGCACCCAGCTTCGAAATCGAATAGCTATTTGCTCATCTTTCGTATATTCAGGCTCAAAAAGATACAATTCTGTGTCATCATTTGTCTCAAATTTGTCGTCGTTAGCGCTCGCAAAGTCTGTCAAGATTAATAGTTGTTGTTGCTAATGGAAATAATGTTCATTGCTCTACGCTCTGTGAGATCAGTGCATCCAGATTGGAAGTTACGATAATGCTTAAAATAACCAAAATACTGTGAATAGTGCATGTTATTATGAATGTGCCTGTTACTACATGGTTACAGCATGTATATAAGACATTGTTGGAGGGTTATTAGAGGCTTATTATAGGCATATCCCCATTATCTGCCTTGTGAGCTGCCTTGTGCTGGAAGGTTTTTCTACTATCGAGAACATACAAAAAAAAGAAAAGTATGTACTTTTGGCACGTATAAGAATTTTGGATGATGAGCAAAATTTTAAAAAGTAACATTGGTAACTACTGTGAGTATTAAAACAACAAAACAGTCAAGTGCTTTAATGACAAAGACGTAATGTGTCGCACGCGTCTCTTTTTTTCACATCCTTAATTGTCACACAAGGGGAATAAGTTAACTTCTGAATTTCCCCAAACCTCTGGTCGAAAAAACCAAATTGTGGAATTTCAGGGGCTTTCTACTTGCAAGGTTCCACTGTCCAATGCAGTCAAAACATATGAGCAGAGAAATGTCACAGGAGACAGTGCATCTTTGCTCTTTTTTCCCCCAGTCATCCCCCACTAATGTATTATGTATCAAACAGCATGCTTTCCTATCAATTGGAGGTAGTGACAATAACGGCATGCGTAAAGCGCTGCAAAAGCATGAGAGTGAGGCTAGTGCTCAGGTGGTGGCTGGCCCTGATGAGACATGGCCGTTGGCTCCTCTTCCCTTCCAACTAAACAACATAATGGGCCAAGCACACAACTCTGAGCCGGGCCCTAAAGATTGAAACCCCGGGGACTGAGCGTGTCTGTTAAGCAGCTTTTTCATGCTTACTTACACAAACGCAACAGATGCACATAACTGCTTTGCTCACAAATGTGCTTAATTTTATGGCCTCTGACATTTTGGCTGATATTTTTAAGTTACGGTCGCAGTCAAAGCGCCATATTGCTGCACAGCTGCAAAGAATATGAGTTGTTTTTCGCACGCAGAATGGTTTCATGCACTTTAACATCACATTTTGAACACAAATTGAAATGTAGTCTATCCGGTTTTGGTGTGTAAGGTGAGATGCAAATAGAATAATTTTCGGTATTTTTCTAAATAAAGGGGACCACAAAAAATTGCATTATTGGCTTTATTTTAACAAAAAATCTTACGGTAGATTAAACATTAGTCTCTTGTTGCAATTTTGTCCTTAAATAAAATAGTGAACATACTAAACAACTTGTCTTTTAGTAGTAAATAAACAATTAGTAAGTAAAAAATTAGTCTGCTGACATATGCAGTATCATATTGTGTTATTTATCATTCTACTATTTTGTCAAAATTATTAAGGACAAGTGGTAGAAAATGAATTATTAATCTAAAATAAACCCCAGTGTAAGTCAGGACACTTTTCAGCTCCTTCCTCCACTGCTCGTTAGCCGGTCGCTTTTCAGCCGCCGTCGTAGTCGTCGTCGTCGTCGTCGTCGTCGTCCTCGTCGTCGTCGTCGTCGTCGTCGTCGTCGTCGTCGTCGTCGTCGTCGTAATCGTCGTCGTCGTCGTCGTCTGCTCTCTGTTGCTTCCGCTCTTCGATCGCTGCTGCGGGCTCTCCACCTCCTTCTGCCTCGTTCTCTCCTCCTTCTCCCCTTTTATACGCTGAGAGGAGATACGTTAATTGTCTCCCGGTGTGTGAGCCACGCACCTGATCTCGCTTGTAGCGTCGCTCCCGGCAAGCCCCGCCTCTCCGCTCGGTTGTCGTCTCCGCCTCCTTGCCGCCATCTTGGGCCGGGCTCTAGCGTGCCGTTTGCCGGCTCCGCCTCTCCACAGTTCTATCTACACTTCTGTTAAAATGTAATAATCATTTATTCTTCTGTTTGATACTTTACATTAGTTGTGGATGATACCACATTCGGGTATCAATCCAAAACCAAACAGTTACAGAATCATACATTGGTCATATTCAAAGTCCTCATGTGTCTGGGGACATATTTCCTGAGTTTATAAAAATAATATAAATTGGAAAAAAAAACAAAATAAAAAGATTTTGTGATGTTAAAAAATATCGACGTAATCATAGTAGTATCGACTAGATACGCTATTGTAGGTGGTGCCATTACAGTGGATGTTTGGTGTAGATCCACCAATGGTGTTTGTTTATATTGTGGCGTCCTGGAAGAGTTGGTGCTGCTGGGAATTCTGGGAAATTGGAGGTGTTCAAGTACCTCGGAGTCTTGTTCACAAGTGAGGGAAGAGTGGATCGTGAGGTCGACAGGCGGATCGGTGCAGCGTCTTCAGTAATGCCGATGCGGTATCGATCCGTTGTGGTGAAAAAAGGAGCTGAGTCGGAAGGCAAAGCTCTCAATTTACCGGTCGAGCTACGTTCCCATCCTCACCTATGGTCATGAGCTTTGAGTTATAACCGAAAGGATAAGATCACGGGTACAAGCGTCCGAAATTAGTTTCTTCCGCCGGGTGGCGGGGCTCTCCCTTAGAGATAGGGTGAGAAGCTCTGTCATCCAGGAGGAACTCAAAGTAAAGCCGCTGCTCCTCCACATCAAGAGGAGCTAGATGAGGTGGTTCGGGCATCTTGTGAGGATGCCACCCGAACGCCTCCTGAGCGAGGTGTTTCGGGCACATCTGAGGCCACGGGAAAGACCCAGAACACGTTGGGACTATGTCTCCCGGCTGGCCTGGGAACGCCTCGGGATCACCCAGGAGGAGCTGGACGAAATGGCTGAGGAGAGGGAAGTCTGGGCTTCCCTGCTTAGGCTGCTGCCCCCGCCACCCGACCTCGGATAAGCAGAAGAAGATGGATGGATGGATGTTCTGTAGTGTTTATGTTTTGTTGTGGGGCAAATAATCTTCCAAAATGTGTTTGTCTTTGTTGTTTAGTGTGGTTTCACTATATGGCACATGTTTATGACAGCGTTGGCATTGTTCATACTGTCACCCTTAGTGTGACGTGTATGGCTGTTGAGTAAGTATGGCCTTCATTCGCTCATGTGCAGTGTGTTCAAAGTCGAGATGATCAAGATTGTGTCAATCCATCCATTATCTACTGCTTGCCCCTTTTTTGAAGTCGCGGGGGGTGCTGTAGCCTATCTCAACTGCATTTGGGCGGAAGGCGGTGTACACCCTGGACAAGTCACCATCTCATCGCAGGGCCAACACAGTTAGACAGACAACATTCACACTCACATTCACACACTAGGGCCAATTTAGTTTTGCCAATCAACCTATCCCCAGGTGCATGTCTTTGGAGGTGGGAGGAAGCCGGAGTACCCTGAGGGAACCCACGCAGTCACGGGGAGAACATGCAAACTCCACACAGAAAGATCCGGAGCCCGGGGTAGAACTCAGGACTACTCGGAACCTTCGTATTGTGAGGCACATGCACTAACCCAGTGTCAATAGTTCAATATCAGACACAATGAGATTTTTGTTAGGCTTTGTTAATTAGAGGCTATATAATGTGTGACTTTTAATTATGTAAAACAGACCAAACTTGCCACAAAAATAAAAACAAGATGCATATTTTTTTAAAATATTGAAAGTTGCCATCAATCCCACGTGGGTGCTCGGCACTGTCCATGCGTGCCCGGGCCCCGAAGCACCCACGGGATCGGCGCCTATGCTTACACGCACACAAAACAATCACAATCAGTGTGTTTCCTTTGCACAGCTTCCTTAAAATTCTTTCTCGGCAGCTTATTCTCACATTTTCTATTCTATTTCTCATCCATAGAGGATGTACCGTACGCGTAGGCGTGGGATGTTTAAGTCCAGTATGAGAGAGGTAAAGAGAACCAAACGTTCGCCTGACTACAGGAGCGAGAGCAAGAAATGGGAACAAAATGACGACAAGAAGGTGAGGAAGGACTGAGTGAAAGGGATGTCTTCTATGGCCTGCCTCTGCACCTCTTTCAACCTGCTCAGTGAGCCGTGCGCGCGGCCTTGTAAACTGCAGTCTGACTTGATTACTTTGTCTGTCTTCTTATGTAAGTGGCTTTTGCTCGCCGCGTGAAATAGGCAAACGTGTCCCACAGAGAGTGGGAGGTGCGAGGGAAGATGTTTAAAGTGAATTTGAGGAAAATCGTATTTTGCAACGTGCAAGAATAATGGAGTATGATTGCCGATATCAATTTTTTTTAACAGACCGCTTTAGGTCGTGTCACAAAACGTGCTATGTGTAATCTCCTTGTGCTGCCAATAGAAGGCAATATAGTTCAGTAGTGGCTACCTCTGTGAAATTAGTAAGGTATAAAGTAGGCAAGTAAAAATAAGTAAATATACAAACCCCGTTTCCATATGAGTTGGGAAATTGTGTTAGATGTAAATATAAACGGAATACAATGATTTGCAAATCATTTTCAACCCGAATTCAGTTGAATATGCTACAAACACAACATATTTGATGTTAATACTGATAAACTTTTTTTTTTTTGCAAATAATCATTAACTTTAGAATTTGGTGCTAGCAACACGTGACAAAGAAGTTGAGAAAGGTGGAAATAAATACTGATAAAGATGAGGAATGCTCATCAAACACTTATTTGGAACATCCCACAGGTGTTCAGGCTAATTGGGAACAGGTGGGTGCCATAATTGGATATAAAAACAGCTTCCCAAAAATGCTCAGTCTTTCACAAGAAAGGATGGGGCGAGGTACACCCCTTTGTCCACAACTCCGTGAGCAAATAGTCAAACAGTTTAAGAACAACATTTAAGAACAACGTTTCTCAAAGTGCAATTGCAAGAAATTTAGGGATTTCAACATCTACGGTCCATAATATCCTCAAAAGTTTCAGAGAATCTAGAGAAATCCCTTCACGTAGGGGGCATGGCCGGAAACCAACATTGATTGACCCTGACCTACGATCCCTCAGACGGCACTGTATCAAAAACCAAAATCAATCTCTAAAAGATATCACCACATGGGCTCAGGAACACTTCAGAAAACCGCTGTCACTAAATACAGTTTGTCGCTACATCTGTAAGTGCCAGTTAAAGCTCTACTATGCTAAGCGAAAGCCATTTATCAACAACATCCAGAAACGCCGCCGGCTTCTCTGGGCCCGAGATGATCTAAGATGGACTGATACAAAGTGGAAAAGTGTTCTGTGGTCGGACGAGTCCACATTTCAAATTGTTTTTGGAAATATTCGACATTGTGTCATCCGCACCAAAGGGGAAGCGAACCATCCAAACTGTTATCGACGCACAGTTCAAAAGCCAGCATCTGTGACTGTGTGCGGGTGCATTAGTGCCCAAGGCATGGGTAACTTACAGTACACATATGTGAAGGCAACATTAATGCTGAAAGGTACATACAGGTTTTGGAACGACATATGCTGCCATCTAAGCGCCGTCTTTTTTATGGACGCCCCTGCCTATTTCAGCAAGACGATGCCAAGCCACATTCAGCACGTGTTACAACAGCGTGGCTTCGTAAAAAAAGACTGCGGGTTTTTTCCTGGCCCGCCTGCAGTCCAGACCCGCGCCACATAATGTGTGGCGCATTATGAAGCGTAAAATACGACAGCGGAGACCCCGGACTGTTGAACGACTGAAGCTCTACATGAGAAAAGAATGGGAAAGAATTCCACTTTCAAAGCTTCAACAATTAGTTTCCTCAGTTCCCAAACGTTTATTGAGTGTTGTTAAAATAAAAGGTGATGTAACACAGTGGTGAACATGCCCTTTCCCAACTACTTTGGCATGTGTTGCAGCCATGAAATTGTAAGTTAATTATTATTTGCAAAAAAAATAAAGTTTATGAGTTTGAACATCAAATATCTTGTCTTTGTAGTGCATTCAATTGAATATTGGTTGAAAAGGATTTGCAAATCATTGTACTCCGTTTATATTTACATCTAACACAATTTCCCAACTCATATGGAAACAGGGTTTATATTAAAGGGGGTGTTTGCAACATTTACACAGATACCTACAGGGCGCCACTTTCCAATGTATTTGACATTGTACATCCCGCTCTCTCACGGTTTCTCCTGCGTAATGAGATGATTACGAACGTACGTAACACATGCACACGCATTAGTTTAGGGTGTCAAATTAATTTTAGATCGAGGACCACATGGAGAAAAATCTACTCCCAAGTGGGCTGTACTGGTAAAATCACGGCACAATAACTTAGAAATAAAGACAACTTCAGATTGTTTTCTTTGTTTAAAAATAGAACAAGCACATACTGAAAATGTTGACATAATAATGTTGTTTTTTTTACACTTACATGTTGTGGTTAATAGTATTCTATTTGTATTTGTCGTTATCTATACTTTCTGAATAAATGTTGTGATAATGTTCATCAGTCAACTCATTGGTGCTTATTTTCAATCTATCAAGATGAAAAAATTATTTCAAAAATTACAAGATTTTATTTATGTAGTTTGCTCATTTTCCTCAACTGGTGCACTAACATCATGTGGTTTATTTGTTTTACATAAGTAACATCTACAAAGATACAAAAAATTGCTATTGCGACATCTAGTGGACACATTTAGAACAGCAGTATCTTTCATTTAAAAATGTTGGCTCATTTTTATACTTAAACTCATACTGCGGGCCGGATGAAACCTGTTCGCGGGCCGTACGTTTGACACCCCTGGTTTAGGTGTTGTTAACTAGAAATAGCAATTTGGATAGCTAGCATTAGCTGTCAATGAATGTATAGTCTATCACAGGGGTAGGGAACCTATGGCTCTAGAGCCAGATGTGGCTCTTTTGATGACTGCACCTGGCTCTCAGATAAATCTTAGCTGACATTGCTTAACAGTAAGTAATGAATAATTCCGCTGGTAATCACAGTGTCAAAAATAACGTTCAAAATATAAAACATTCTCATGTCTTTTAATCCATCCATCCGGTTTCTACCGCACCTGTTCAAGAAGTCGCATTAATGGTAAGAAGTATTTTTTATTCATTGTTGGTTAGCTTCAGAATAACAATGTTATTAAAAAGAACAAGAGACTTATTATACTCTAAAAATGTTGGTCTTACTTAAAAATGCACTCATTTAGTTGTATTCAGTCTTAAAAAAAAGGATTATATGGCTCTCACGGAAATACTTTTTAAAATATTTTGCTTGTATGGCTCTCTCAGCCAAAAAGGTTCCCGACCCCTGGTCTATCATAACAACAACATGACTGCAGAGTGCTTGGCAACAAAGGAGCCGAGCAGTTGTTATAATATCTTCTCTTTCTCATTATTCTATTTGTTAATTTCTTTTTTATAGTTGCTTACTTTGTCCGGTAACGTGCTTCCATCTACCTGTTTTAAACTTTATTAAGAATGTATTTCCTGTGTTGTATCAAGCTAATTTTATCGGCTATCTTTGGATAATCTTGCCTGCTCCCGCTTACTCTTTCTCTTTGTGTAACATGTTTAGCCTCATCCTCCGGTGATAATGATACTTGTAAGAAATGTTGTTTATTTGTATCATATTGTAACTATACATTTTCCAAATAAACTTAAATCGGATTGTAAGTTCTGGTTACCCAGTTACCGTCGATGCTCAATGCCTAACACAAACCAATGAATGTATTTACATGTTCTATTCATATTTCGTTGTTTATGTAATGTTTTACACATAAATAGTAACATAATGCTTAAACAGCAATGTGGCGGTCACTCCCAGACCTCATCTGAAAGGAGTGACTGGTAACCAACTGTCACTCCTTGAGGTACAGAATAAAATAAAACCAACACGTCTGCAGCTTATGTGAAGGAAGTAAACAACTCAGACATAGCTTTCTTAATGTGGTAAAATTAAATATCGAAATTAATATCACTTTATAGTGACAAATAGAAAAATAGCAAACATAGATCCAGTTTAAGCCAATCAAATCATTAAATACATACAGAGGAAACACTTTTCTCTAATATTGTATTCCATGTATATTTATTCATGTTCTGAAAAACTTCAACCATAACAATGACCATGACCATGACCATAACCATGGGTGTTTCTCCCACTCAGGACCTTGTCGAGTTAGACACTGCCATCCCAAGGCCAAACTCGGTAGAACATCTCAGACAATTTTCCATTATGGAAGGAACACTATTAATTTGGCCAGACCTAATTGTGCAATATTACATGTTGTAATGACATGTTTTAATATTCTCCATATAATACCAGTGCAAACGTTGTTATATTTTTCTAGCAGATTTGATCGTGTGTGTGTGTGTTTGCACAATAAATACATTGCTCTTTTGATGTTTGTATCCATTGTTTTTATTCCAATTTTCTCATCACTGCGGCAAATTAACACTGTGTATGTTATCTCGCACTGCATTTTGATTTGCGAACATAGAGTACTGTTTTCTCCCTGCTCACTCATACACTAAAGGTCAATATGTTGACTGTAAATAGAAAGTGGGTACTCGGTGACTAACTTACATTAAACATAAACAAATACACATGTATATGTGATGCATGTGTGGATTTAAAAATACAAATATTTTTTTTATTTCTGTTTCTGAACAGTTGATCCCGACAAAACAAAACATAAAAGATTTTTAGTCAGTATATTACATGGTCAAAAAAGAAAACTGCTCTGTACTGTATGTTGCACGCATGCGCCAAGACTTTCTACGCAAACATTTTCACTGCATGCTATTTCGAGAGTAACCTTCTACCCTCATCCATGCATGCACACTTGGCAGCTGTCATTTCGAAGGGGTTGGGTAAGAGGCAGCTCGGGGTGCACCTATTTCACTATTGTCTCGAGACGATCATATGTGCAGGAAAATAAGCCAATCTCTTACCTCTGTACGAAGATGATAATGTCAAAGCCTGGGATGTGGACAGACAGGAACACGATGAGCTGGGCCAAAATAAAGCAGGGCCAATGACAGGAGCTGGACAGGCCATTAAAAAAAATACACTTTTCTTTTTTTTTTTACAAGCAAGAGTCACAATTTGCCTGTTCTTTTAAACTCACTGATCCCAAGTCACTGCAGTGTACTGTACTTACAAGTGAATATACACAATGGTGAAAGTACTTTTGGGGGTTCATACATAATAAAGGTGTACTTTATCTCTTAATGAGTTAAATATAGCTGCATATATATTTGCGTTTTATTCATACAGACTCAAATCCAAAATATTCAGCTTCGTATTTTACAACATAGTAAATAAAAAAAATATACAAACAAATTATAATGAATAAATAAAAGATAATATTGTATATACAATATAAAATGAAAAATATGCATATATGGATGTATATACAAACACACATATATACATACATATGTATATATTTATGTATACATACATATATGTATATATATACATACACATATGTATATTTATATATAAATACATACATATATACAAAAACATATATATGTATATATACATATATACATATATATATATATATATATATATATATATATATATATATATATATATATATATACAAATATATATATGCATGTATGCATGTAGGTGGATACAATATTATATTCTTTAGTACCATCTACTTTGTGACATCACTTCCGATTAATTTATTGCTGTCACTGACTATATATTTACGTAAATAGGCGAGGTTACTGTGGTTTATCCATTAAACAGTGCTCAATACCAGAGTACAGCAAAATATTCCTTAAGTCAGGGATAAAAATACGTATGTATGTATGTAATCATATACATACAAACATACATACATACACACACACACACACACATATATATATGTATATATATATCCATCCATCCATTTTCTACCCCTTATTCCCTTTCGGGGTCGCGGGGGGCGCTGGCGCCTATCTCAGCTACAATCGGGCGGAAGGCGGGGTACACCCTGGACAAGTCGCCACCTCATCGCAGGGCCTTATATATATATATACATATATATATATATATATATATATATATATATATATATTAGGGCTGCGAATCTTTGGGTGTCCCACGATCTGATTCATTATCGATTCTTGGGGTCGCGATTCGATTATGTATCGATTTTTTTCGATTCAACTGGATTCTCGATTCAAAAACGATATTTTTCCGATTCAAAAGGATTCTGTATTCATCCAATACATAGGATTTCAGCAGTCTCTACCCCAGTCTGCTGACATGTTAGCAGAGTAGTACAGATTTTTTTTAAAAAGCTTTTATAATTGTAAAGGACAATGTTTTATCAACTGATTGCAATAATGTAAATTTGTTTTGAATATTAAACAAACCAAAAATACGACTTATTTTATCTTTGGGAAAACATTGGACACAGTGTGTTGTCAAGCTTATGAGATGCGATGCAAGTGTAAGCCACTGTGACACTATTGTTCTTTTTTTTTTTATAAATGTCTAATGATAATGTCAATGAGGGATTTTTAATCACTGCTATGCTGAAATTATAACTAATATTGATACTGTTGTTGATAATTAAGTCGGGGAAAATGTTTTTTTTTTCCCCTGACCTAAGGAATATTCTGCTCTACTCCAGTATTGAGCACTGTTTAAAGGATAAACCACATTAACCTCGATTATATATATCAATATATATAGACTATATATAAATATATATATAGTCAGTGACAGCAGGAAATACATCGGAAGTGATGTCACAAAGTAGGCGGGACAAAGTTAATTTTCCACCAATGGCCTGTTTGCATCTTCCAGCATCAACATGGCGGCGCTACACACTGAGTTCGGAGACCTGGTCCAAATAAAGAAGCAGCTCATATCTGTAACATGGCTTTGTAAAGATAGAGGACTTTTACAGAGCGCTAAATGGTAAGAAGGAATATTAATAAGGGACATGACATTGTGTGACTCTTTGTTGTTCGCGCCAGCGAAGCTCTGGCTTCTCTTTTAGCCACATTAGCACACTCACGACAAAGACGTAATATAAACTAGCACAACATTCTGCGACTCTCAATAACAGCCTTTACATGTTGAAAGTCTCTCTTATTCATTACGAGTCATGGAAGAATAATCAAAATAGCCTTCAAAAAAGCTAGCTGTCTTGACAAGATGCGTGTGTGATGAAAACCGTGTTACAAAGTGTGCTCTTTTTTAGTGACCGAGTGTTTGAAATACGCACTGGATGTCATTACATTGTAATTGTGCAGGCATAATGTGGTCCCTAGTGGTTTAGCAGAACTGCCATTGATGTCATTACATCGTGCAGGTATAATGTGGCCCCTGGTAGTTTAGCAAAACTGTAATCCATGCAACTGATAAACTTCTGTTCCCTTTGTTGTTCATGATTCAGGGCTTCTGAGTTGGCATTTTCCTTGGATCCTCTCCCTAAAGATGCATTACCCAAACCACAACCCTTTTCAGAGGTCTGTATCCGTGCACCCATTCATTCATTTAAACCATCCATCTTTTATACCGCTCATCCTAATGAGGTCCGCGGGTAAGCTGGAACCTATAACAACTGACTTTGGGGTACTGCCTGGGCAAGTCAATAATCTAAACCAGAGCTATTCTAATTAATTGATCTGTTTGAACTAAACTCCAGGGCCAATCTGGTGTCATTCTTGTGCCGGATTTTTACCCCCAGCTGTTAGTTCAATAGCCTACCTGATCTCAACTAACCAATTACATTCCACATGTAGATAAACAACCTCACTCCCATTCACACCTATTACCAGTTTAGAGTCTCCACATAACCTGACAAGTATATTTTAAGATGTAGGAAGAAAGTACTTAGAGAAAACTCACGCAAACAAGGGGGAGAACATGTAAACACCACTTATATTGAGATTGCAATGACAATTTAAATAATAGAAATAAAACCTTTTTATATTTTATAACACAATAATTATTCAATTTTCAGACTGCATGTTACCCCAACCTTCCAAAGAAGCTCAGCATTACCACAGCTGAATGGATTTAAGCTACTTTTTTTTTATTTATTCAATCAAACAAAACAATACACAGCAATACCATAACAATGCAATCCAATTCCAAAACTAAACCCGACCCAGCAATACTCAGAACAGCAACAATTAACATGGTGATCTGGTGACATTATGTCTGTATACATTTTTACCAATATTTATACTACAACCGTTATGGAACAATACAACAAATATATTCACAATCAAGCCAAACTACACCAATTAAATAACTCATCAATGAAGTGCAACAAGATACTCTGTGGAGGAAATATTTAATTATTTACGCACAATTGCAGCCACGATGAGCTGTAGAAAATGGATAAATGGATAGTCTATACATTTGTACTTTTTTTTATTTTATAATTACTGCTGTTATTTGGTTCCAGGCCTAACCGTGGTAACAATATTCCCACAACGTAAGAATTATAAATAAAATAGTCTCTTATTTAAGAGAAACTGGAAATTGTGATGTATCATGTTGTATGCTTGCATGTTCGAAATAAACACAAACTCAACTCAACCCAACTCAACTCAAGCTTATGAAACCTTTTTACGACCTTTTAGATACATTTGAGAGACATCTAGACATAAAACAACACACACATAGTAACCTTTACAATTGTTTGATACAATATAGTAGACATAAGAACAGTTTATTACCTCAGGCTTTCAATCTGATGAATGCTGGGAAACAACTCTGGAACTAACCTGTCACACTGAATGTACTAACTCATGTTCACAGCATCATCTTTTTGCTTTGCTCTCTATTCACCACTGCACTATTATTTATTAGCCTCGCATGTATTTTAGTTATTTAAGTACTTGTTTATATTTTTAGTTAATCGTAAAAATGTATTTACATTGATTCCTCAGAAGAGAGCACCGCCTACCAAGTCAAACTTATTGTCTGTTAAACATACTTGGCAAATAAACCTGATTTCAAGTTCTGATAATAATAGAAAACAAGACATAATGCTTTAATGACTTTCGGAGGCATGGTCTCATTAAATGGACGATGCTAGTTTTGATATTTTTATTGCATTTAGCAATATGTTTGCATGAAAATGCCTAATTCAGGCCAAAAATATGTATAGTGTGTTCAAAAAAACAACTAAATTAAAGTGAACTACAAGGCACAAACTACATTAACAGACAAACAAATTACCCCGTCACTCACTATTATTCATTATTTACTAATAATGTTTTCTAATCATTATTTTTGTTTCCTGGATTTCATGATTTTCCTGTTCCAATATTCAGATACGTTTTTGTCCGTGTCTAATATACAGAACAATTTCCCTTGTGGATCAATAAAGTTTGTCTAATGTAATTTGTTATAATCTAATACAAAGGTAAAATTTTAATAACTTGTTAAATACTGCCCCCTGCTGACAGTTTTAATATTTTCTCAATTTGTACTCTAAATAGTAAAAGCAGTGTTTGTGGCATCACTTTCTGAACTACCTTACAGGAGGACATACAAGACCTGGATTCACTATCACTGGCCAAATCTTACTTTGACCTGAAAGAGTATGACCGTGCTGCCTACTTTCTTAAGGGCTGCACCAGTCAGAAGGCCTACTTCCTCTACATGTATTCACGTTATCTGGTATGTATGTGCAAAATAAGCTTTGATGTCATTTTCATACCTGATTAATGCGGGTTTTTTTTCTTCTTTGCAGTCCGGTGAGAAAAAAAAAGATGACGAGACAGTAGACAGCCTGGGTGAGTACATTACTAATTAAAAAAAACATTTAATGTTTTTTTTACTATGACGGCTCACATACGTGGTCTTGTAGGTCCTCTGGAGAAGGGCCAAGTCCGCAATGAAGCTTTGCGAGAGTTGAGAGTGGAGCTCAGTAAGAAGCACCGTGCAGGAGAGCTGGATGGCTTCGCTTTATACCTGTAAGAAGCATTGTCACTCTTTTTCACCAGAGAAAAACAAAGTATTACATGTGAGTGTGTGGAATGTCAGGTATGGAGTGGTGCTACGAAAGCTGGACCTGCTAAAGGAGGCAGTAGAGGTTTTTGTCGAGGCTATTCACGCACTTCCTCTTCACTGGGGGGCGTGGCTGGAGCTTAGCAACCTGGTCACCAACATTGAGATGGTGAGCTAATGTGTGTACACAAAAGTTAAAGTAGCGTATCCCAACATTTATTGGGGCATGTATTTCATGTTGCACAACAGTAAGCATGTTATGACTTATTGCAACAAGTGGATACTAGGGTTGCACAATATGGCAAATATACAATATAAATGACTTGTAGTACTATCATATTGTGATAATGCATGTTGATGACACATTCTAGCTCTGTCCCGCAAATTTGAATAAGAAAAGCAAACAAAGGTGTCTTCAACGCATCCTTGCGAGCAACCAAGTGGCTAATGTTCCTCCAACATGCACCTTCTGAATCACTAATCCTCGCCCCGGTTGCAGCAAATAAACGGTGTTTCTTACTGGAGGACTAGAGGACAAGGAGTAGCTAAACATGCTACACTTCAGACTGCAAGAGGTTACTCAAAAGCAAAGCTAGCCACTAAGTTAAAGCTCTTGAATATAAACAAGGTGGGTGGATCGATACAAATATCGACACTAAAAATACCAAGTATAGTATCAGTATGTGTTTGATACTACAGTGATTAGATATTTCTTAGTCAATGATAGGGTTTGCTTTTGGATTTAATTAGTTTACACTGTTGACTTTATTATGCATGTTGTATGTAATAAAAGATAATAAGAAAGTTATTAAATATGACTTGTTACTGTCAGATTTAACCATTTAATTATCCTGAATGTTTTAAGTATGAACATTGATATGCCCAATGGTGCCCCTCTAACTACTTCGTATTGGATAAATAGCCAAATTTGTAGTATCACCTAAAACTTGTGTCCAAACAATAGATGAGTAAGTGCTTATTACATTTTAACAGAATTGTAGATAGAATCATGTTACAACAGAAAATAACCAGATATCAAAAGTAAAAAAATGTACAAATAATTAACAAATGTTTTGTGAAATTAATACAACCAAAAATGATGCAATATGTTCGCACTTGTGTCAGCAGCTAAATTAGGAGCCTTTGTAACTATTTTAGACATTTTTATTTATTATCACTAAATGACAAATGATTGATCGTGATGATATATATATGCAATAGCTATTGATTTTAGGCCATATTACCCAGCCCTAGTGAATACCTTGTTAAATATGTACCTTCTGCTAACTAGTGGAAGAGTGTTTAATTGTTCTGTATGTTACTATACATCGCTGGTGTAGATAGATAAACAAAGCTACATTATTTTTAGTAAATGCAATTTTTTGGAGCATTAAGGTGAAATTGGATAATTTTCCTAAGCACACCTGACCTTTAATGTGCTGGGCACAAGGGTTGGTACTATTTTAAAGTACTATTTTTCTTCACACAATCATCTAAAACAGTCTCCTTCCTCTTTTAGTTGAAGTTGCTATCTTTGGCCGATTGCTGGATAAAAGACTTCTTCATGGCCCACATGTACACAGAGCTGCAGATGATCAAAGAGGCGCTGCAGAAGTACCAAGACCTGATAGACGCTGGCTTTTCCAAGAGCACTTACATTATCTCGCAGATGGCAGTGGCCTACCACAACATCAGAGGTTTATCTTCTCGCATCTCAGGAACGTGTAGTACTTTTGTACTAGTCGATTTGTTACTTTTTGTTTGCAGACATCGACCAGGCAGTGGCTCTGTTCAATAAGCTAAGAGAGCACGATCCGTATCGCATCGACAACATGGACACCTTCTCCAACCTTCTCTATGTCAAAGTGAGTTACGTTAGGAATTCTATCAGTACCCTTGTCTGTTTTTTTTTATTGTTGTGTTGCTACATCCACAGATCATGAAGCCGGAGTTGAGTTACTTGGCCCACACGCTTGTGGAGATCGACAAGTACAGAGTGGAGACGTGCTGTGTTATCGGTAAGTTGGATTGTATTCATTGACAGCACAGTGAAGGTTTCCAGTGTGACTCTGGAGTTAGAATGCTCTCTTAGGGTACTTTAGCTTCCTCCCACTATTAAAAAACATGGATGTTAAGATCATCAAAGATTTAAACAGGCTAATGTGTGAATAGTTGTACCTTAGGTAAACATACAGTATGTACACGTTTATGTCAGAGCCAATATAAAAGGATTTTACCTTTACGAAGACAATGATCACTTTTGATTGCAAATGTTGGAGCGGTATTATTAATCAATATGTACATTACAACCACACAGAAATGTAAAGAACAGGTGCAGCAGCTTAAGAAAAGCTTTTTTGAGCCAAACATTTTTTCAAATTATTCTTCATAAAAACACTATATAATAAACAATTTTTTCAAAGAACCCATAGTGTCCAGAGTTCTCTCTCTCTCCTGAAAATTAATTTGACAGTCATCTCCCATAATATCAATTAGTTTGTAAGTAATGGGTAGATAACTAACTGTACTTGAACCGTCCCCTTTACATCGCCCGGAGTGATATCTATTGGTGTGACGTCATCTTCATGGACTGTGTGGATAAATGCATGTAAAACTATTATTTTGATCACTTAATTGCATATTTTTCTCACTCTGGTTCATGATTGCTTAACAACTGATGTGGTTAACATTATTAGCAAAAAAAAACTATAAAATAATCGCAATTTCTAGACTTCCCTGGTCTTCTATCTTTTCTTCTATAGATGTCATAGCCTGTTTTATCATGCTTGAGGAAACATCAGTAGAAGAGGATGCAAAATAGAATACTAGCGGCTTACCTTCTTTTTCTCTCGTTCTTGAGCATCAGGTCTGCTCAACTTTCTCTGTTTTTCTGCAGGTTCTGACAGGTTCTGTTCCTCTACTTGAAGTTGCTCATGATTTTTGGGATGGCATTTGGTCTATTAAATATTTTCCATCCAAACTCCGAATAAAAACTTTCTTCTTTGAAGTCGAAACTTTTAAAATGATTGCTGGAAATTACACTTCTCCCGCTTGGGTTGTCCAATTTTGAGCGAGTCTAATAGACTGTAGAGGTCCATACTTTCCTCATGTTCCCTTCAATTAGAAATGTATGCAGGCTGACTCTTTATTTAGTTGTATTGCTTTAACCTGCAACATTGCATCTGACAGACATAGTTAATAATTCATACAAATGATATGTAAAATATCAAGATTTGGATGAAAAACACATATTACCCAATATTAATTAATAATAATATTAATTGCCTCGAGTCTTTTTTAGGTGAAAACAGCAGACTGGTGCAGGCCTGCCTACATTTTGCAGCTAAAAATGGGCGTTCCAAAATTTGCTCATTAGAAAACAAAGCCCCAAATCACTACTGTCTATTTTGGTAGGAATTTTATCCGTAGACATCATTTGTAGGTCCAGAACAAATAAATTAATGCCAATATTGCTGTATAAGGAGTAGCGAAGTTGATATTATATTCTCTGAGGGGAATCTCACTCTGTCACACTTTAAAAAAAGTACCATCTAAATGAAATGTGTCTATAACATGAGAAAAAAAAGTCCCGTTTTACTTAAATGCAAACCATTGTTCCTCTTTTCAAAAGTTAGTTGTTGTCTTTGTGAGTGTAGGAAATGTAGGTTTCGCCTAATGTGGGTATTTTGCTTTTGGAAGTATTAAATATGTCATTGATATCCAGATGTGGGTTGTAACATGCTAAATTTACTCCGATATATTTACTTGTTAGTTCTTGAAAAATTTGTACTTGTCAGAGTAGATTTATTATAACATACTTTTTACTTTTACTTGATTATTTTTGTGAAGAAGAAACTCTTTCACCGTTTCATTGAGTTTCATTCTGATCACTACATTTTATTTATATCATAAATATTTATCATCTGTTGATTAAGGCTTGCCTTTTTCCATAGGCACTGTCACATGACTCTGTATCGGCAATCCAACCTAAGCTTTAGTGATATTTGACTCTATTCCACCTATCAAATGGAGCCTTGCATTCTACTTGGCTAGGAATAACAAGCTGGTGGTATGATTAAATAGAAACCTACTTCTTTAATAAGTGTCAGAATGTTCCCAAAATAAGAAACCAGCACATCCCGACTGTCAAAGAGTACTGAGAGAATTTAATTATTTGACAAATCAGAGTAATTTAGTGCATTAAAAGATACCGACTTTAAAGAGTGACATTACATTAGAACAAATCTCCAATGATTACTTTCATACTCGGGAAAAGAACATTTGTATCACGTGTTGTCATCTGTCTCTGTAGGAATGTTCACATTTCAGCCTATAATAATTCCACTTCCAACTAGAGAAGCCACACTGCAGTAAATTAGATGTGAATGTTATGTTTTACAGACACACCCTCACATGAACTACAATTGTAGTCCAATAACCATTAAAAATTAGCTACTAAACAAATCAGAAGTTACTTACAAGTTATTCGATACAGTTTTTTCACAGAATGCTTAATTACTCTTACTCAAGTAATTATTTTGATGACTACTTTTTACTTTTACTCGAGTCATTTTATTCTTAAGTGCTGGTACTCTTACTTGAGTACACTTTTTTGAGTAATCTACCCTACCCACCTCTGATGGTTTTCCAGGTTGTCATTGACCTAAACAGCGTGGATGTTTGTTGTGTTGCAGGTAACTACTACAGCTTGCGCTCGCAGCACGAGAAGGCAGCTCTGTACTTCCAGCGAGCGCTCAAGCTGAACCCTCGCTGCCTCAGCGCCTGGACTCTCATGGGCCACGAGTACATGGAAATGAAGAACACCTCAGCTGCCATCCAAGCTTACAGGTGTGCCACAGTCGCTTTCTGGGATGGAGAAACAATGTGTCTTGACTGTGAAAGTGTGTGTGTGTGTGTGTGTGTGTGTGTGTGCGTGCGTGCGTGTGTGTGTGTGTGTGCGTGTGTCAGACATGCCATCGAAGTGAACAAGAGGGACTACAGAGCCTGGTACGGTCTAGGTCAGACTTACGAGATTCTCAAGATGCCTTTCTACTGCATGTACTACTATAGAAAGGCTCATCAGCTCAGGTTTGTGTGAACTTCTGTTTGGAGGATTCAAGGACAGTTTTGGTGACACTAATGTTGTCCTGCAGGCCCAACGACTCCCGCATGTTAGTCGCTTTGGGTGAAAGCTACGAAAAACTGACGCAGCAAGCAGAAGCCAAGAAGGTGGACAAAATTGAAATGGTGTTACTTTTGTCCTGGCTTTTATTTAATGATTTTGTTTTATTTGTAGTGCTATTGGAGGGCGTACTCTGTTGGAGATGTAGAGAGAATGGCTTTACTCAAACTGGCCAAGTAGGTGACACTCATTAATAGAGTACCGTCATTTCCGGCAATTGTTATGCAAATTATCTTTTCATACCTGTACCTATTTTTGTGGATTTGGGATCAGTACAAGTCCGAAAGATGTGGAATCAAACTAAGGAGGCATGGCAGAGATATTTAAAAAACAATCTTGCCTTCCTGGATAATTTCTCATATTGAGCCATTTGGAATTTGCCCCATTCGTGACGTTTTTTCAAGTGTGACACCAGCGGATATCTCCATATATGATAGAAATGTACCCAAAATGCTCTGCGCGAGTCCGCTGTTGTAGTCCGTCCGTTTGTGTCGTCAATAAATTCCTTTTTTTCCTCTCTCCGCTTGTTGTGGGGCAGACTCGCTCGTCCTTGCACACGCATCCTCTGCTGTTGCCATTTGTAATGTAAAGTAGTGTGTTGTTCTAACGTAGATCTTTTAGTAGACTCCATATAAAAGCGCTAAAAACTACAGCATTGCTGACGGGGAGAAGACTATCGAAGTGGAGGCACGTAATTAAGACCGCCAACAAAACAACAAATCCTGAAGAGACGGTCAGAAAGTGGCTTGAAAATGGTCTGTAAAACAGAATCTATGCACAATTTTGACGAACCAACCACCACTACATGGTATGTACTGTAGATCACAAGGAAGTATTTTACATCTAAGAAAAAAATCATAATATGTGCCCTTTAGGCCGCACCCACCAATTTTTTTATTACAAAACATAGCAGCTATATTAGGCGTGCACAAAGATTTGCCGCAGGTGTACACATTGAAACATTAAATATTTTGACAGGCGCTTTCGTCCATTCATAAATGTAACAAAAGACAGTGCCTGTAACATGCATACAGCCAACAGGAGAGCGCTGTCTTTGCCATTCTCCACCTGCTCCCTAAAACTGCAGAATCTTCTTCTTTGGTGATTCGCCCTTTTAGTCCTATTTGTAATGGTGGATTTTCTTTTTTCTATTTTTCGATGGCCGCGGCGATCTTTATTGGCTTTGGGGTCCATCATGCGCCTTTTTATCGACGTGCGGGGGAAAAATAGGTAATTAACCAAACCAGAAGTGATCACACGATTTGGCCAACACAGACAGGAAACACAGCATGTCAAGTAAGTTGTGTCCACGTTTAAGTAAGTATTTAAAGGGGAACTGCACTTTTTGGTGAATTTTGCCTATTGTTCACAATCAATATGAAAGACACAACGACAGATTGATTTTTTTTTAATGCATTCTAACTTGTAAATAAAAGCCAATGGAAAGGTCCTCTATTTCGCCCATAAAACCCAATAGATAGCCATTCAAAACCCCCCAACAATACTCCATTCATATTTGGGGACTTGAATATTAATCAAGTATTAATAATATTGTTTTTATAAGTGCTAACGCTTCCCATAGCGGCACCATTAACACTACTGTGTGTCCCTATGTTTACATCGTCGAGTAGTCTGCTGATTTCTTGCTTCCTTACCCCCTGAAAGTTTATTGTACAAACCCTGTTTCCATATGAGTTGGGAAATTGTGTAAATATAAATGGAATACAATGTTTTGCAAATCCTTTTCAACCCATATTCAATTGAATACACTACAAAGACAAGATATTTGATGTTCAAACTCATAAACTTTTTTTTTTTTTTTGCAAACAATAATTAACTTACAATTTCATGGCTGCAACACGTGCCAAAGTAGTTGGGAAAGTGCGTGTTCACCACTGTGTTACATCACCTTTTCTTTTAACAACACTCAATAAACCTTTGGGAACTGAGGAGACACATTTTTTAAGCTTTTCAGGTGGAATTTTTTCCCATTCTTGCTTGATGTACAGCTTAAGTTGTTCAACAGTCAGGGGTCTCCTTTGTTGTATTTTACTCTTCATAATGGACCACGCATTTTCAATAGGAGTCAGGTCTGGACTACAGGAGAACCAGTCTAGTATCCGCACTCTTTTACTATGAAGCCACATTGTTGTAACAAGTGACTTGGCATTGTCTTGCTGGCAACATATGTTGTTCCAAAACCTGTATGTACCTTTCAGCATTAATGGTGCCTTCACAGATGTGTAAGTTACCCATGCCTTGGGCACTAATAAACCCCCATACCATCACAGATGCTACTTTTCAACTTTGCACCTAGAACAGTCCTGATGGGTCTTTTCCTCTTTGGTCCGGAAGACACGACGTTCACTGATTCCCCAAAAAAATTTGAAATGTGGACTCGTCAGACCACAGAACACTTTCCCACTTTGCAGCAGTCCATCTTAGTTGAGTTCAGGCCCAGAGAAGCCGGTGGTGTTTCTGGGTGTCGTTGATAAATGGCTTTGGCTTTGCATAGTATAGTTTTAACTTGCACTTACGGATGTAGCGACCAACTGTAGTTACTGAAAGTGGTTTTCTGAAGTGTTCCTGAGCCCATGTGGCGATATCCTTTACACACTGATGTCGCTTTTTGATGCAGTACCGCCTGAGGGAACGACGGTCTGTTATATAATCGCTTACGTGCAGTGATTTTTCCAGATTCTCTGAACCTTGTGATGGTATTACGGACCGTAGCTGGTGAAATTCCTCAATTCTTTGCAATAGCCCGTTGAGAAATGTTGTTCTTAAACTGTTTGACAATTTGGTCATGCATTTGTTCACAAAGTGGTGACCATTTCCAAATCCTTGTTTCTGAATGACTGAACATTTCACGGAAGCTGCTTTTTTAGCCAATCATGGCACCCACCTGTTCCCAATTAGCCTGCACACCTGTGGGATGTTCCAAATAAGTGTTTGATGAGAAGTCCTCAATTTTATCAGTATTTATTGCCACCTTTCCCAACTTCTTTGTCATGTGTTGCTGGCATCAAATTCTAAAGTTAATGATTATTTGCAACAACAAAAAAAGTGTTTATCAGTTTGAACATCAAATATGTTGTCTTTGTAGCATATTCAACTGAATATGGGTTGAAAATGATTTGCAAATCATTGTATTACATTTATATTTACATTTTAACACAATTTTCCAACTCATACGGAAACGGGTTTTGTACATCGTAAATCATGCACTCAGACCTGGACAGAAGAAGTCTGAGTAGGTATTCAAGTTGGTACACTTTGACAGCCATTTAGGACCCAAAAATGGCATGAACAACATGAAAAGATGTTTGGTTCCCTCCCCTGCCCCCACACTCTGTTTGTTTATGAGAAATTCTTTATTTAAATGGGAATATTTGAACACCCTAGCAGGCAGCCTCCTAGTGACAGAAGACATTGCACAGTAAGTGATGTTTGCTGGCTTTTGTGAAGTCTGCAGTGAGTAACAATCAGTAATGAAGTAAAAAAAAAAAAAGCAAACATTAAATTAATGCGCCGCATGTGCTTAAAATGATCTAAATATGTAAATGTTAAGTTTTATAGGCAACATCACATTTATTTATTTAAAATGCAAAAAATAACATTCGTCATTATGTCTTTCATGATTATTGTGAATGATTGGCAAAATTCCCACAAAAAATGCAGTGCCTCTTTAACAGTGGAAAAGAGGGTAATTGTGTACTTGTGTTCCTAATAATATGGCCTTGGCGTGGGAGGGGTAGGTGGGTCAATGTGCTGCGTCACACGGGAAAAATCCATAAATCAGCTGCAACATTGTATAAAGCTCATGTTTCCAACATTGGAAAAAAGTAGCTGCTTATAGACAGGAAATGACGGTTCATATGCAAAGTGTTGTTGATCTGGTGTCTGGTGTCAGGCTCCATGAGCAGCTGAATGAGAGCGACGACGCCGCTGAGAGTTACGTGCGTTACATCCAAGACGTCTTCTCCTGTGGAGTAAGAATTTGAAATGCACTCTTGAAAATGGAATCTGAATGTAGCCAACATTGCTCACGATGAATTTGATCTGACAGGAACGATTGGAGCACACGGACGTGAGCACGGCCCTCAAATACCTCGGTCAGTATTATTTCAAAAACAAACTTTACGACGAGGCATCACTCTGCGCACAACGCTGCTGCGACTACAACGACGTGAGTGCTTCACACGTGTAAGTGTCCATAGTGCAGCAAGGTTTTAACTACTCTACTTGGTTTGTTTAAAGGCACGGGAAGAAGGCAAAGCTTTGCTAAGGCAGATCTCTCAGGTGAAAGATCAGGCAGAGATGCCAACAGGTGTTCTGTTTGCACCGCTCCCCAACAATAACAACAACAACACAACACCTGCCAGGAGACTCGTACCTCTCCATGTCATTCCCTTCACACCCTGACTGCTTTGTTTTCTTCCAATATTTGGATTATGTTGCTTTGTAATGTATTTAGAACACTTTGTGTGTTGCATACAGTTTGATATTAAAATGACTTCTCTTCATAAAACATGAGTCATTTTCTTTTTCATGAGAAAAGAAAGAATGTAAGGACAACTCTTTAACGATTAATGTAATGGAAATACCCCTCAGAGCTAGAACCCATATTAAATCAATCAATCAATGATTATTTATATAGCCCTAAATCACTAGTGTATTTCAGGCTGCCTGATAGTTGGGGCATGCCCAATATCTTTTCTTTTATATTTGGATGTATCAAATTGGTACACCTAATGTGAATTTGTATTGATCGGCCTTTAGTTGTGTGTACAATGTAACGTGTTTCACCTGCTGCTGCGTCTGAGCCTGGACTCCCTGGGGTAAAGGTGTTTAATCTCAATGGGATTTTTTTCCTTGTTAAATAAAATAATATGCAAATATTTTGAGAAGGGGCTTCACAGTGGCAGAGGGGTTAGTGCGTCTGCCTCACAATACGAAGGTCCTGAGTAGTCAGGGTTCAATCCCGGGCTCGGGATCTTTCTGTGTGGAGTTTGCATGTCCTCCCTGTGAATGCGTGGGTTCCCTCCGGGTACTCCGGCTTCCTCCCACCTCCAAAGACATGCACCTGGGGATAGGTTGATTGGCAAAACTAAATTGGCCCTAGTGTGTGAATGTTGTCTATCTGTGTTGGCCCTGTGATACGGTAGCGACTTGTCCAGGGTGTACCCCGCCTTCCGCCCGATTGTAGCAGAGATAGGCGGCAGCGTCCTCCGTGACCCCAAAAGGGAATAAGCGGTAGAAAAAATGGATGGATGGATGGATATTATTTTGATCAGAGGTGTACCTAATATTTTGGCCAAAACTATTATTTTGGCTGTGCTTATTATGGACACAAGTGTACTTAATATTTTGTCCTGAACTCTATTTTTTGCGGCGTGCCTAATATCCATCCATTTCCTATCGCTTGTCCCGTTTGGGGTCGCTGGAGCCTATCTCAGCTGCATTTGGGCGGAAGACTGTGTACACCCTGGACAAGTCGGCACATCATCGCAGGGCCGCGTGCTTATTAATCCATCCATTTTCCACCGCTTATTCCCTTTCGGAGTCGCGGGGGGCGCTGGCGCCTATTCCAGCTACAATCGGGCGGAAGGCGGGGTGCACCCTGGACAAGTCGCCACCTCATCGCAGGTGCTTATTAATATTTCAGCCGAAACTATTCCTGATATTTATATTGAATATGCATAGTTTAAACTATTATATACTTAATATTATGTCTGGAAACAATATTTTATCTTTGTGTGTACCTAATATTTTAGCACCAGGCCCAGGAGTGTCTATTATAATGGTCACAAGTGTACCTAATATATTGGCTTAAACTATTTACCTAAAATTTTGACCTCGGTTGGTTTGACTGCTAGTGTGTCTATCATTTTGTACTGAGCTATTATTTAGGGAGTGCCTAACATTTTGATTGCTGTACCAATTGTTGATGTACCGGTACCTAATATTTTGAACTTGGCTGTACCTAATATTTTGACTGCTGTTGTACCTATTGTAGACGTACCACTACCTAATATTTTGATTGCTGTTGTACCTATTGTAGACGTACCACTACCTAATATTTTGACTGCTGTTGTACCTATTGTAGACGTACCACTACCTAATATTTTGACCTTAGGTGCACCTAATACTTTAGTCACACTTGCACTTAATATTCCGTCTGCAAAGAATATTGTGTCTTTGAGTGTAACAAACATTTTGACCCCAGTTGTGCCTAAATTTTGGACTTGGGTGTAGCTAATATTTTGACTGTTGTAGCTGTTATTGTCAATGTGCCTAACATTTTGACCTTCGGTGTACCTAATATTTTGACCAAAGGTGTGCCTTCTATGGTCCCAAGTGTTCCTAATATTTTGGCCTGAACTCTTATTATATTTGTTGTGCCTAATATTTCAGTCACAGGTGTACTTAATATTTTGTCTCGAAAGAATATTGTACCTAATATTTTGACCTCCGGTGTGCCTATGATATTACTAACTGTGCCTAATATTTTTGCCTACACTATTATGTTGGGTATACCTAATACACTAATGCATTAGTACAACAGTAACTAATGTGATTTGAGGATTTGGTCCATGTGTCATTTTAATTTCACACCTGGCAACCTGCCTTAACACCTTGAGACATTCTATAAAACAGTGGTTCTCAAATGGGGGTACGCGTACCCCTAGGGGTACTTGAAGGTATGCCAAGGGGTAAGTGAGATTATTTAAAAATATTCTAAATAGAGCAACAATTAAAAAATCCTTTATATATATATTTATTGAATAATACTTCAACAAAATATGAATGTAAGTTCATAAACTGTGAAAATAAAAATGACAGCTTCATTTTTTGTGGACATGTTCCATAAATATTGATGTTAAAGATTTGTTTTTGTGTGAAGAAATGTTTAGAATTAAGTTCATGAATCTTTTCTTTCTTTTTTTGTCTTTTCTTAGTTTATTTCGAACATGAATATTTACAGCACAATACGATCTCTATTACAATCCCCAAAGAGGGCACTTTAAGTTGATCATTACTTCTATGTGAAATCTTTATTTATAATTGAATCACTTGTTTATTTTTCAACAAGTTTTAAGTTATTTGTATATCTTTTTTTCCAAATAGTTCAAGAAAGACCACTACAAATGAGCTATATTTTGCACTGTTATACAATTAAATAAGTCAGAAACTGATGACATAGTGTTGTATTTTACTTCTTTATCTCTTTTTTTCAACCAAAAATGCTTTGTTCTGATTAGGGGGTACTTTAATTTAAAAAAATGTTCAGAGGGGTTACATCACTGAAAAAAAGGTTGAGAACCACTACTATAAAACACAAAGTACAATGTGTTTATTATTATTTGTGTCATAGAAAAAACAAAAGATTCGATCAAAGGTATAACATGTTTAAATGTTTTGGGGTTTTTTTAATCATTGATTCATATCTTTACTTGTTGCGTTGAATGGAAATAAAATAAAATAAATGAGAACGGTAGATTTAGCGGACATATTCCACGTGGTCGTCCACAGGACTGTTGATGCTGCCAATACTGACTTGGTTGTGGACATGTTGGAGTCTTTGCTTCTGCACGCTGTGCTGAACGCCGTAAGCAAAGTAAATGATTAAACCTGTTTGAAAGCAAACAAATAGTAGTCACTGGTAAAGAAATATGATGATGATAATTTACAAAGAAATAAGAGAAAGTAAGGTTCATTATTGTTATGATTATTAATGTTGGGGACATACCTATAGCCATCCACACTGCATAGCGAATCCACGTGTCTGACCCAAGTTGAACCATCAGATAAATATTGATCAACGTGCTCAATATAGGAAGCATCGGCACTAAAGGAACCTGGAGATGTGAATGGACAAACACACAACAATTTCAATGAGGTTGAGGTCAGGGCTCTGAAGTTCAACTAGTCTTTATAGCCTACATGTAGCATGAGGAATGGAAGCTTGAGAGCCAGACGTACCATGAAAGCGGCTGTTGTCTGACTTTGAGGTTGTCTCCAAATGAGGAGGAGAGTAAAGATGAGCATCAGCGTCACCATGACGACACAGAGCACGCTCCACCACTCTGACGACTGCAATGAGCTCACAGCTTGCGATATGAACAAACTCAAGATGGTGGCTAAAAGTACTGAGGAATAAATATTTCTCCTGAAAATCAGTGGGTGTTTATACTTACGAACGTATTCTATATCATCATGATAATTTATGAAAAATACTTACTGATGAAAACGCTCAAAACAGAAACGTTCTTTGAGGTCCGTGAGGTACATTGTGAACCAGGGAGGAATAATCCACTGACTGTAAATGTTTCCTGTTTGTTGTCATTAGGAGGAACACTGACGTCTGCTTGGTATCTGTCGATACATGTAGAAATATGACAAAATAAATTTATTCATCTAAAACTTATCAACATCATTGTTTCCAAACACAATTGTTGGAATACTAATAAAGACTTATTTTTGTTTACAGCATCAACACAAAGCTACGACTTCACCAAATGTCTAACATACCAATGAGGAAAGCAACTAAGACATACATTAAAACATTACCCACTCTAAAAAAAAAAATCCTATGTTGTTTCTTATGATGTACCGAAAAACATTACCTACAGCAAAAAACACTAGTCAAAAATCCTCTATTTGTCATGTGTAGTGCTTTGCTGTTTTAAAAAAAAATCTACCACAAAAAAAGTTTATCAAAGAATCTATATATTACAGAAACACACTGCTGTTTTTAAAAAATCTAACATAAAAACACTTGTCAAATATCCTCTATTTGGGAGTAGGGTGCCGTTTAAAAAAAAAAATCTACCACAAAAAAACCCTCGCCAAAGATCCTCTATATAACAGTAACGTGCTTTGTGTTTTGGGAAGAGTGTGCAGTGTTTTTGAAAATATACCACAAAAAAGCTCATCAAAAATAATCTATTTGAGAGAAATGTGCTGTTTTTGAAAAAAATCTACTATAAAAAAACGCTCATCAAAGATTCTCTATTTGGTTGGAGTGTGGAGCCTACTCAGTGGCCTAGTGGTTAGAGTGAGATCGGTAGGTTGGGAGTTCAAACCCCGGCCGAGTCATACCAAAGACTATAAAAATGGGACCCATTACCTCCCTGCTTGGCACTCAGCATCAAGGGTTGGAATGGGGGGTTAAATCACCACAAATGATTCCCGGGCGCGACACTGCTGCTGCCCACTGCTCCCCTCACCTCTCAATCATTGGTACTTTAACTTTAACTTTACAGTATATATATATATATATATATATATATATATATATATATATATATATATATATATATATATATATATATATATATATATATATATATATATATATATACACACACATACATACATGCATTATATATATATATATATATATATATATATATATATATATACATACACATACATACATGCATAATATATATACATATATATATATATATATATATAAAATGTGACGTGTTTTTTAAAAATCTACTACAAAAACGCTCATCAATGAGTCTCTATTTAGGAGGAATGTGCTGCTGTTCTTAAAAATCCACGACATAAACGCTCATCAAAGATCCTCTATTTATTTTATTTATTTGAATTAGGACAATGCATATTCATCAATATAGAGCAACAATGTAAATATGCCAGAGTTTTAGCACAACAACTAATTTTTATCTGCTATCCTGGGAGAAGAGTGCTAAAAATGTATCAAAAAGATACCCATTAAAGATTGTCTATATTACAGGAACGTGCTGCTGGTTTTAAAAATCTACTACAAAAAGGTTATTCAAATATATGTTATATTAAAACAACGTGCTGCATTTCAAAATGAAAAAAATCTACTAAAATGCTAGTCAGAGATCCTCTATATCAGTGTTTTTCAACCACTGTGCCGCAGCACACGAGTGTCCATGAGATACAGTCTGGTGTGCCGTGGGAGATGATATAATTTCACCTATTTGGGTTAAAAATATTTTTTGCAAACCGGTAATTATAGTCTGCAAATTATGTGTTGTTGCTGTCTATAGCTTGGCAGAGTAACCGTGTAATATTCTTCCATATCAGTAGGTGGCAGCAGGTAGCTAATTGCTTTGTAGATGTCGGAAACAGCGGGAGGCAGCGTGCAGGTAAAAAGGTGTCTAATGCTTAAACCAAAAATAAAAAAAATGTGAGTGCCCCTAAGAAAAGGCATTGAAACTTAGGGAAGGCTATGCAGAACGAAACTAAAACTGAACTGGCTACAAAGTGAACAAAAACAGAATGCTGGACGACAGCAAATACTTACTGTGGAGCAAATATGGCATCCACAGAGTACATCCGAACATGACATGACAATCAACAATTTCCCCACAAAGAAGGATAACAACAACTGAAATCTTCTTGATTGCTAAAAAAAAGTATGTGTGGGAAATGTCGCTCAAAGGAAGACATAAAAGTGCAAAAGGAAAATATCCCAAAAAAAAAAGAGAAAAAGCCACCAAAATAGGAGCACGAGACAAGACCTAAAAGACTAAACACAGGAAAACAGCAAAAAACTCCAAATAAGTCATGGCATGATGTGACAGGTGGTGACAGTACACCTACTTTGAGACAAGAGCTATATTGATGCATGGTTGGTTACAGTTTAAAGGGGAACATTATCACAATTTCAAAAGGGTTAAAAACAATAAAAATCAGTTCCCAGTGGCTTGTTTTATTTTTCGAAGTTTTTTTCAAAATTTAACACCTCCCGGAATATCCCAAAAAAAAAGCTTTAAAGTTCTTGATTTTCGCTATTTGCGATGCGACTGTCCATTTCCCTGTGACGTCATACAGGGCTGCCAATACAAACAACATGGCGGTTACCACTGCAAGATATAGCGACATTAGCTCGGATTCAGACTCGGATTTCAGCGGCTTAAGCAATTCAACAGATTACGCATGTATTGAAACAGATGGTCGGAGTATGGAGGCAGATAGCGAAAACGAAATTGAAGAAGAAATTTAAGCTATTGAGCGAATAGCTATTGACGCTATTCAGCCATAGCGTGGGTGTACCTAATTAAGTGGCCCATAGCATGGCTGCCTTATTAACATCGCCGGTAAAATGTGCAGACCAAACGATCAGGACTTTCGCCTCATGTGACACTGGAGCAACTTAAATCCCTCGATTGGTGTTTGCTTCGCATTAAATGTGGGTATCTAGTTTCAAATGTACATATAGCTAGCGTAAATAGCATGTTAGCATCGATTAGCGTAGCATGTTAGCATCGATTAGCTGGCAGTCATGCCGTGACCAAATATGTCTGATTAGCACATAAGTCAACAACATCAACAAAACTCACCTTTGTGATTTCGTTGACTTAATCGTTGCAAATGCATCTGCAGGTTATCCATACATCTCAGTGCCATGTCTGTCTTAGCATCGCCGGTCAAATGTGAAGACACTGTGGTACATTCGATGGGGGTCTGGGGGCAGATTTCTTGCCAGTGGTGCAACTTGAATCTCTCCCTGTTAGTGTTGTTACACCCTCCGACAACACTCCGACGAGGCATGATGTCTCCAAGGTTCCAAAAAATAGTCGAAAAAACGGAAAATAACAGAGCTGACACCCGGTGTTTGTAATGTGAAAATGAAAATGGCGGGTGTGTTACCTCGGTGACGTCACGTTCTGACGTTGTCGCTAAAAGACCGATAAACAGAAAGGCGTTTAATTCGTCAAAATTCACCCATTTAGAGTTCGGAAATCGGTTAAAAAAATACATGATGTTTTTTCTGCAATTGCGACGAAGACTTTTTACTTTCACCGGAGTTTCGTTTTTTAATGATTTCTGCTGGTGGCGTGCCTCCGGATTTTTTCAACGCAAAAAAGGTGCCTTGGCTCCAAAAAGGTTGAAAAACACTGCTCTACATCACAGGAACTACTGCTGATTTAAGTAACCTGCTGCAGAAGCAATGTTTGTCCATAGAACCGCAGTCTGCTGTTTGCAAAAAAGGTGCAGCGAAAACGCTCATCAAAGATCCTCTACTTTATATTTTTAGTAGCCAGCTGCGAAAACAAAGGTTGTCCATTGACAGGAGTGCTCACACTGGTCTGCTCTGATATGTTGAGCAAGCCGCTGCAGTGTTTGACAGTACATGAAAAAAAAAGTCTAAGAGTGTAATATTACACTGTGGTATTACCTTAATATGAGGATGCATATGGCAACAAGGGTGTATGCAAACAAGGTGCCGATGGACATCATGTCAACCAGAGACTTCAGGTCAAACAGCAACGCCATGATTGCTGCAAAATGAGCGGCAAACAACATGTGTCATCCTCTCATCGAGTTTGTATGGTTGATGTTGTTGTTGTTGTTTACCTGCCACGACACCTGAAACCAGGGTAGCAATGACAGGACTTTGTCTGTCACTCATCTTGCTGAGCGGGCTGAAAAGAAGGCCGTCCCTCGCCATGGCGAAGAGCACTCTGGGCATTGGGAACATTGAGCCCAGCAGGCTGGGAAATAAATAAATAAATAAATTCTCTTCCACACTAAAAAAAAAAAACGTGAGGACGCTGCGTTTACCTTGTGGACAGAGCGCACAGAGACCCCACGGCCACCGCGTACTTTGCAGGACCCCAGCCCACGTAGGTAAAGGCTGCAGGTAGCGGGCTGTTGGTACTCAGCAAATAGTACGGCATCAATAAGGTGAGGGCGGCCGACACGCCGAAATAAGCCAGGAAGCAGATGAGGAGGGATGCCACGATTCCCAGTGGGATGGATTTTTGGGGGTTCTGAACTTCCTCTCCTGGAGAAAATGGAAAAACATGTTTTTAAGGCGATTTAATGACATGACTTAAAATAACCAAGTACATCTAATGAGATGAATATAAGATCAATATTATTCATTATTTAACACAATTTTCATTATTATGGTTTCCTATTGGCCCCCCTTGTAATGCATGCAGTGTAATATCTCAAATTGTGGTGGGTGGGCTACATCTAGTGCGGGGGTCGCCATACAGGGGCTCCCTGGGACTTTTTCAATAATGTATGAAAATGGAAAAAGATGAGTGAAAAAATTTATTTTTTGTTTTAATATGGTTTCCGTAGGAGGACCAATGTGACACAAACCATCTTATTTGTTATAAATCCCACTGTTTGTATTAAACATGCTTCACTGATAAGAGTATTAGGCGAGCGCTGTTTTGTCCTACTAATTTCAGCAGTCCGTGAACTCACTGCAATTTGTTTACATGTACAACTTCCTCCGATGCTGTCATATAAATATGTGTTTTATGCCACTCCTCCTTGTCCACCAAACTTTTTATGCTGTGCGTGAATGCACAAAGGTGAGCTTTGTTAGATGTTATTGACTTGTTGGAGTGCTAATCAGGCATATTTAGCCACTGCAAGGCCTGCTCAGTGGCCTTGTGGTTAGAGTGTCTGACCTGAGATGGGTAGGTCGTGAGTTCAAACCCCGGCCGAGTCATACCAAAGACTATAAAAATGGGACCCATTACCTCCCTGCTTGGCACTCAGCATCAAGGGTTGGAATTGGGGGTTAAATCACCAAAATGATTCCTCAACACGGCCACCGCTGTTGCTCACTGCTCCCCTCACTTGCCAGGGGGTGATCAAGGGGATGGATCAAATGCAGAGGACAAATTTCACCACACCTACTGTGTGTGTGACAATCATTGGTACTTAAACATAACTTTAACTTTTTTAACCTCCCAGGGCGTGCAACAAGGGGATGGGTCAAATGCAGAGGGTAATTTCACCACACCTAGTGTGTGTGTGACTATTAGTGGTACTTTAACTTTAACTTCATATGTGCAAACTAATCGATGCTAGCTAGGCTAACTGTATGTACATATTGCATGATTATGCCACAATTGTAGGTATATTTGAGCCCATTCAATTTCCTTTACTCATTTCCTATTTAATTTACATTTGCATAATATCTGTATGTAATATTGGCTGCATTACTGATAGTTGTTTGTGTGCCATGTTGTTCCAGACCACAGCAAATGTTACCCAGCTTGCCAAAGATTGTAATACATCTATACCTTTGGCCACTCTATTCCAGTCATTTCTAGGAGTTATCTCACCCTCTGAGAAGCCTCATTTTTACTAATGCTTCCAATGTTGTAAAAATGTGTAAAATAAATATTACATTTCAACATTTCTGTCAACGAAGATTTGCATCAGCCTGCGACACATAGTCATTTTGATAGTAGTCTACTATAGCTAATATAGACACTTACATCAAGTGTTGCCTTCATTACAACACTTATGTAAAACTTTTGTTTTTTTGCCGCAGATTAGTTTTTTGTATTCTTGGTCCAATATGACTCTTTCAAAAATTTGAGTTGCCGACCTGATCTAGTGGTACTCCACTATGTACATGGAGTATCATGTTGATGATGTGTGTGCATTGTGTGTAATGTTACAGTGGCCAAAATATTAAATATACTTGTTAAATAAAACCTATGCCCAGTTTTTAATGAATCATTAGGCCTACTACGCTACTGTATTTTAATGTTGATCATTATAGTACTTTTTTCTAAGGTGGTGCTTTCGGGGAAAATAATTGAGAGCCACTGTTCTAATCTATTAGCAGTATTTTTATGAATATAATATTGTTACGTGTACCTGTTGTTGCAATGCAGTCAAAGCCAACAAATGCATAAAAGCAAGTAGCAGCTCCTGCCAATGTTCCCTCAAAGCCAAAAGGGAAAAAGCCTCCTGTGCCATAACTCAAAGTTTCATTCATCGTTTTGTTTCTGCCACAGAAAGAAATGACACAATTAAAATTATACAAACCCATAACGTATTTACTGTAAATGAAATAGACGCCTAAGGCTCCAGTGGAGCCAGTATGATTACATAGGATTCATCTAGTTAATAATTAGAGATGTGTCTCAATACTTATGTCCATGTTATGGATGATAATAAAAAAGGTGAATACTCATATGCATTGATGAGATCCTCTTCACGGGTGTACCAGTTGTTGATGTCGCCCTTTATGAAGCCAGCAAGGATAACAAAGAGCAGCACTAGGATGTTGACGGCTGTAAAGACCTTATTCACTATGGCCGACTCTTTGACGCCAAATGCAAGGATACCTAAAGAGGACAGGGACACACACAAGGCATCTCAAACCTTTTCAACTAATACTGAAATAATACAAATGCATATTTCAATATTTTGTCAGGGAGTTTAAAAACATGCCTGCCAAGAGCATAATAAGGCCAGCAGCGAAAAAGTCTGGGTAAGGAGCTAATCCTGGCAGATTCATGGCAGCGTGTTTGCCCAGGGAGTTGGCGATGTTATTTCCAATGAGTTCATCAAAAGTTCCACTCCACGCTCTGGCCACACTTGAAGTGCCTGACGACAACATTGGGACATTTAAAAAAAATGATATATATTCAAACATTTACAGTATTTATTAAGGAAGGATTGTATTTACCCAGTGGCGTTATGAAAGAAATGGCAAGGCGCCAACACATATGGCAGTCTTTGGTCTAATACAGTGGTTTTCAAACTTTTCTCACCAAGCACCACCTCAAACAACATTTGGCTTTCAAAGTACGACCATAATAACCAACATTAAAATACAGTATTGCCATTGCATTTGTTGCTAGGTAGATTTAATAGGGAACAATAAATTCCAAAGTAAATTTCATAGGGCACAATTATTGTCAGAGCACTTGTTGCTGGGTTAATTTAATAAGGTGCGATTAATTCCATAGCACTTGTTGCAAGGTAAGTTTCATAGGACACAATTATTGTCGTTGCACTTGTTGCTTCATGACTTCTATAGGGGACAATTATTGTTTTAGTCAGATTTAATACAACACAATTCCATAGCTCTTGTTGCTAGGTAAGTTTCATAGGGCACACTTATTGTCGTACTTGTTTCTTAATGAGTTCTATAATGGAAAATTATTGTTTTAGCATTTTTTGCTAGGCAGATTTAATAGAACACAATTAATTCGATAGCTCTTGTTACTAGTTACATTTTATAGGGCACAATTAATGTCGTTGCACTTGTTGCTTAATGAGTTCTATAGGGGAAAATCCTTGTTTTAGCATTGGTTGCTAAGCAGTTTTAATAGAACACAATTAATTCCATAGCACTTGTTGCTAGGTAAGTTTCATACGGCACAATTATTGTCATTGCACTTGTTGTTTAATAAGTTCTATAGGGGACAATTATTGTTGTAGCATTTGTTGGTAGGTAGATTTAATAGAACACAATTTATTCCATAACACTTATTGCTAGGTAAGTTTCATAGGACACAATTATGGTCATTGCAATTGTTGCTTAATAAGTTCTACAGGGGACAATTATTGTTCTAGCATTTGTTCCGAGGCAGATTTAATAGAACACAATTAATTCATTAGCTTTTGTTGCTAGGCAAGTTTCATAGGGCACAATTATTGTCATTGTACTTGTCGCTTGATGAGTTCTATAGGAAAAAAATAGTTTTAGCATTTGTTGCTAGGCAGATTTAATAGAACACAATTGATTCAATAGCTCTTGTTGCTAAGTAAGTTTTGTAGGGCACAATTATTGTCATTAGACTTGTTGTTTAATAAGTTCTATAGGGGACAATTATTGTTGTAGCATTTGTTGCTAGGCAGATTTAATAGGACACAATTAATTCCATAGCACTTGTTGCTAGGTAAGTTTCATAGGACACAATTATGGTCATTGCAATTGTAGCTTAATGAGTTCTACAGGGGACAATTATTGTTCTAGCATTTGTTCCGAGGCAGATTTAATAGAATATAATGAATTCCATAGCTCTTGTTGCTAGGCAAGTTTCATAGGGCACAATTTTTGTCGTTGTACTTGTCGCTTAATGAGTTCTATAGGAAAAAAAATATTGTTTTAGCATTTGTTGCTAGGCAGATTTAATACAACACAATTAATTCCAAAGCACTTGTTGCTAGGTAAGTTTCATAGGACACAATTATTGTCATTGCACTTGTTGTTTAATGAGTTCTATAGAGGACAATTATTGTTCTAGCATTTGTTCCGAGGCAGATTTAATAGAACATAATTAATTCCATAGCTCTTGTTGCTAGGCAAGTTTCATAGGGCACAATTATTGTCGTTGTACTTGTTGCTTAATGAGTTCTATAGAAAAAAATATTGTTTTAGCATTTATTGTTTAATAGAACACAATTGATTCAATAGCTCTTGTTGCTAGTTAAATTTCATAGGGCACAATTATTGTCGTTGCATTTGTTGCTTAATGAGTTCTATAGGGGAACATTTTTGTTTTAGCATTTGTTGCTAAGCCGATTTAATAGAACACAATTAATTCCATAGCACTTGTTGCTGGGTAAGTTTCGTAAGACACAATTATGGTCATTGCAATTGTTGCTTAATGAGTTCTACAGGGGACAATTATTGTTCTAGCATTTGTTCCGAGGCAGATTTAATAGAATATAATTAATTCCATAGCTCTTGTTGCTAGGCAAGTTTCATAGGGCACAATTATTGTCGTTGTACTTGTCGCTTAATGAGTTCCATAGGAAAAAAAATATTGTTTTAGCATTTGCTGCTAGGCAGATTTAATACAAAACAATTAATTCTAAAGCACTTGTTGCTAGGTAAGTTTCATAGGACACAAATATTGTCATTGCACTTGTTGTTTAGTGAGTTCTATAGGGGACAATTATTGTTGTAGTATTTGTTGCTAGGCAGATTTAATAGTACAAAATTAATTCCATAATGCTAGTTGCTAGGCAAGTTTCTCAGGACACATTGTCATAGCACTTGTTGCTCGGCAGATTTCATAAGGCTCAATTCTTTGTCAGGCCCCTCATTTCAAAGGGAAGAATTATTGACGGAATTATGGTCAAGGCAATCGTTGCTCGGCAGATTTAAAAAATAAAATAAAAAATTACATCAATTAATAGAACTTGCTGTCAGGCAGATTTAATAGGGAAAAAATATTGCTATGGCACTTGTTTCTCTGCAGATTTCATCGGGCACAATTATTGTACTAGCACTTGTTGCTAGGCAGATTTTATAGATGACAATTGTTTTCATAGCACTTGGTGCTAGGCAAATTTCATTGGTTACAATTACTTGTCCAGGGTGCACCCCGCCTTCCGTCCGAATGCAGCCGAGATAGGCTCCAGCACCCCACCTCCCTACCCCCCCCGCAAACCCATAAGGGACAGGCGGTAGAAAATGGATGGATGGATGGACAATTACTGTGATAGCACTTGTTGCCAGGCAGATTTTATAGATGACAAGTACTGCGATAGCGCTTGCTGCTGGGTGGATGTCATACGTCACAATTTATTCAATAGCACGTATTGCTCAGCAAATATTGAACACAATTCTTGTCATAGCATTTGTTGCTGCGTACACTTTATAGGTGACATTAAATATCATATGTTGCTAAGCAAATTTCATAAGGTGCAATTAATATTACAGCACTTGTTGCTTGGTCACAATAATTGCCATTACACTTGTTGTTAGGCAGATTTCATTGGGCACCATTGTACATTTCAAAAACTGAAATCCAAGTAGTAGTATATACCAGTACCTGAAATCAAGGTTAAAAAATACTCAGATTGAACAATAAATGTTTTTTCTTACCAGACAATTAATACTGAATGTTAGTTTGTACCATGAATTGATTATCGTGGACCCCGACTTAAACAAGTTGAAAAACTTATTTGGGTGTTACCATTTAGTGGTCAATTGTACAGAATATGTACTGAACTGTGCAATCTACTAATAAAAGTTATGTTCAATCAATCAATCAGTTGGAATGTAAACGACAATCTAAGTGAAGATATACAGTTCTACTTAAAATAATAGAACACTACATCCATCCATCCCTTTTCTACCACTTGTCCCTTTTGGGGTCGCTGTAGCCTATCTCAGCAGCATTCGGGCGCAAGGCGGGGTACACCCTGGACAAGTCGCCAACTCATCGCAGGGCCACTACAGATAGACAGACAACATTCACACACTAGGGCCAATTTAGTGTTGCCAATCAATCAATCCCCAAGTGCATGTCTTTGGAGGTGGGAGGAAGCCGGAGTACCCGGAGGGAACCCACGCAGTCACGGGGAGAACATGCAAACTCTGCACAGAAAGATCCCGAGCCAGAGATTGAACCCAGGACCTTCGTATTGTGAGGCAGACACACTAACCCCTCTGCCACCATGCTGCCGAGAACAACACAGTACTTTTTAAATATTACGTGCTTATTTTAAGTACTGCATCTCCAATTAGGCTTTTTAAATGACAAATAGATTAGCGTCATTACTATCCATAGCATGTAGGCCAAGGGTGCCCAAAGTGGGACCCAGGGGATAAAATCAGCCTGTTGAGTTATTTTGTTTGGCCCGCCGCAGGGTGGCTTCCCAAAAATGTGTACATATTGATACTCTTTTAGGCTGACGCAATTATTAATTGCATGTCCGCAAGGCTAAAAAGTTTCCATCTTTGATGCTCAGCACTACCTTAAATATTGGTGATATGAAAATAAACTCTTACTTATTGTGCGGATATCAATTTACAGCATGGGTGTCAAACTCTGGCCCGCGGGCCAAATTTGACCCGCCATGTTATTTAATTTGGCCCTTGAGGTAATATCAAATTAAGATTAGAGCTGGCCCGCCGGAATTATATAGCGGCGATGCTTCTGTAACACTTCATTCACCACTGATACTCGTACTTGCCAACCCTCAAAATTTTCCCGGGAGACTCCCAAAGTTCAGTGCCCCTCCCGAAAATCTCCCGGGGCAACCATTCTTCCGAATTTCTCCCGATTTCCACCCGGACAACAATATTGAGGGCGTGCCTTGAAGGCACTGCCTTTAGCGTCCTCTACAGCCTGTCGTCACGTCCGCTTTTCCGCCATACAAACAACGTGCCGGCCCAGTCACATAAAATATGCGGCTTTAACACACACAAGTGAATGCAAGGCATACTTGATCAACAGCCATAAGGGTCACACTGAGGGTGGCCGTATAATCAACTTTAACACTTTTACAAATATGTGCCACGCTGTGAAGCCACACCAAACAAGAATGACAAACACATTTCGGGAGAAAATCCGCACCGTAACACAACATAAACTCAACAGAAGAAATACCCATAACCCCTTGCAGCACTAACTCTTCCGGGACGCTACAATATACATCCTCGCTACCACCAAACCCCCCCCCCAATTTTTATTTGAATTTTATTTGATATGCCATTGATATTTATTATAGATAATGCATGTCAAAAATAAAGCTACATAAGCCTTGCTTGTTTAATATTCAATGCAAAACTTGTTTGGGTCCCTATTAAAAGGTGAATTTGTTCAACCTTGGCCCGCGGCTTTGTTCAGTTTTAAATTTTGGCCCACTCTGTATTTGAGTTTGACACCCCTGACTTACAGTATAATCGTGGCCCACTGGTACATTTTTGATTTTTGGCCCTTGGAAGCAAAACCTTTGAGCACCCTTGATGTAGACTGTCATAAATGCCATAAAATATGAAATAATTACCTATGACGTAGGACAGTAGCAGGTTCCATCCAGTAATAAAAGCCCATATCTCCCCCACTGTCACGTAGCTGTAGAGATACGCCGATCCGGTCTTGGGAACCCGAGCTCCAAATTCGGCGTAGCACAATCCCGCAAACACCGAGGCTACGGCTGCTATCAGGAAGGAAATGATGATGCTGGGCCCGGACACGGTTCTGGCCACCTCTCCGGACAGCACATAGACGCCGGCCCCCAATGTGCTGCCCACCCCCAGGGCCACCAGGTCAAGGGTCGTCAGGCAGCGGCGAAAGTTGGACACCTCGCCTTCGGGCTCTAGGGGTTTCCTGCGTGAGAGACTCTGGAGGAAGAGCACCATCTTTGCACCAGACATCCTAGAGATGCAATATTGTACATGAATATATTTGTTCATGTGCAAGGCCTTGTGGGAAGCCATGCATTCATTATTATGACATCTTGGCAGCACTCTAGTCATATAGAGGATCTTTGATTAGTAAAAGGTCCTCAAAAACAGCAGCGTTAGGGAATGACCATAATTTTTAGGGTAATGCACATCTTATATTGCACGTGGAATATGGTCAATTTTATTAGGAAAATGAGTGCCTTACCTTTCTAGCAGAGTGCCGCAGCATGTGAGACGGACCACACGTTCCGCGCAAATACATCCATCCATTCGCCGTGAACTCCTCGCAGCTCGGCATTTTTGACGCATCGCGTTACATTTCAAAGGTATGTGCCATTTCTGGGAAAAAAAAAAAGCAAGAGAGTGAAAGAGAGGATGATAACGAAATGATGGAAAATGGCGCTGGGATGACAATCGAGTAATAGGCAAAGGGGAATCGGGCCGTGTCTGCGTGTGCGCGCAGGTCATTAGTGTTGGCGACTGTCAAACTACTGCTTGTATCAACGTTTTAAGAAGCTTGGGGAAGAAAAACAAAAGTTCAACACCAAAGCGAAACAGCACAAAATAAGTAATTTAGGTTTAAAATGTAGGGGGGCAGATTGGTTCAATTGGGGCCCTTACAGATTACTATTTGGGAGACCCCATTAGACATTTTTTTCACACTTTGTTTGATGTATATGCAACATTGTCCATACTTTTTAAAATCAAACTTGAATTTAATTAGGTGCATGTTTTGTTTAATAATATTTAACATAATTTTTTTCATCTTCCCAACTCTATTGCGACCAGAATTTGGATGCAGTACCATCGTCTTTAGAGGCAAGCATCAACATTGTGAGACAGTGTGTACGCGTAGGCAATTTTGTCATTATATCCTAATCAGCGATGGAGCAGGAAACAGCTAGGAATACGTTTATGGGAAAAAAAACTATTTGAAGCGCTCTGTCATTCAAAAATGTACACATACTGTGTATATACAGTATCTGTACAAACATACATATAAACATACTGTACATATACAAGTCCACTCATGCATATAATCACGTTTCATTAAACATATATTAAGGTTGTTGCCCTCTGGGAAACTGGGTAACACACGGCACACGGAAAAAGCTTTATTGTTACTATAACAATCTTCAAGGTTAATATAGTTGGCATCTCTTTCTCCTCCTCCATTGATCTGCTTTCTTTTGTATTTCAGGTTGTCATTACATGTATGTATTGTTGCATTTGAACAATTTTATTGTTGATAAGAGTGATACATTATTGTTATTTTTCATTACCAATAATGCTATTTCTATTAGTGTTTGTATTGCTATCCCTGTTTAAATAAGAAAATCTAATTTCAGTAGGCCTTTAAGTGGTATCAAGAATCCTGTTCCTGTGCGCTCGTACATACTGCACATGTCAGAGATCAGGCCTCCAGCATTTGGCAATGCTAAAAGCACAAATAAATATTTTTTCCCACCTCGTCCTCGGCCATGCATGCGGCTTATGTCACGCCGCCAGTGCACATAGTGACAGGCTGACGGTGATGCTGCCTGAGCCCGGCACACAGGGTCGTCAATACGTTGTAAAGTCAAATAGTTTTTAGACCTGTGCTCAGCAACAGATTCGCTCATCCGAGCAGAAGGGAGATGTTTGAGGAACATAATGGTGCAGTCCACAGCTTCCTGGGATTCACACTTCACCTCAGAATATTAATAAGGCGGCACGATCATTACCAAGTTCAAGCCATTATAAAAGATTATAAAAGATGCTAATCCTGCCACATGTGTATAAAATAGCATTTTTTAAACCACTTTTACTAAAACCCTGCTGTGATTTTGGGGTGAGTAGCTTTTATTAGCAGAAGGAAATGGACAGACCTTCTCCTCGTTAATGATTGATCAGCACCAAGAGAGCTGGGAAAAGTAATTGTCCACTGAAGTCATTCCACACTTAAGATATTCTCGGTTAAACTTCTTCAAATGACTTGCTGATGTTCTGCAGTTTGGTAGCGTGACTTGCCGCACAGTCAGCAAAAAAAAAGGAACTTGAGTGGTAAGTTGACGTTTTAATTGTGATTATTAATATGGATCCATTTTATTTTGGCCAATCTTTGGGGGGGGGGGGGGGGGCATTTGGCTAAAAAGTCTCTGTCGGTTCTCCTTTTAACTTGTGTTGATGTTGCTTATTTTTTATCATTATTATTTAATCACATTTGAATTGTCTCTTGCCTGTCTTTTCTTCACTCTGCAGCACTTCCAGCAATATAATGTGTGTTATAAATTAATCGTTATTATATAGAATTATAGCAAAGTATGTGTCAGTGCTCGATGAGTTATTTACCATCTTTTTGTTTTTGCATACTTTGTGCACGATATGATCTCTTCCTCTTATCAACCTACACGTATTTTTTTTTTTTTTACATACCACAAACCTTTTTAAACTGGACACTTTTTATATTATTTTTTTTGCTGCTACTCTACAGTTTTATAGAGTGAATGTAGATTTATTAGGTAATCATTTATTAACTAATTTGGCCATTCTGTAAATTACTGTGTTGCCACTGTCTGTGAATTATACTCCGGGTTTTGGTTTTATTCTGAGTTGGAATATTTGGGGTGTATATGTTGTTTTTCCTAAATGGGAAAGTCCATTAAAATATAAGGGTTTAACACAAAATTTGCATTGCTGCATTTTTGTGTAATTAATAATTTTTGGTTTATCGATATGCATGGATGAATGACCATGAATGGATTAACGTGGACACCGACTTAAACAAGTTGAAAAACTTATTCGGGTGTTACCATTTAGTGGTCAATTGTACGGAATATGTACTGTACTGTGCAATCTACTCATAAACGTTTCAATCAATCAATCAATCAATGGTATTATGTGTGTATACTATATATATATTATATATTTTGAAATTGAAGGTAAAGAGCCATATTCAGTCACAGGTCAATGATCGCTGACTTATTGATGTTTGTTTAATATTTTTTGCATTAATTGTTATTTACTGTGTTGTTCATCATTTGTCATTCTATTATTATTCATAGTTCAAGCCCCAATTGAGGTATTTGTCTACTTTGTAACTCTAACTCAATTTTTTTTTTTTACTAAAAGCAAACATCCACTGCAGAGGATGCTGGTTCTCTGGAGGATATATGAAGTTTTGCAGTAAATTTCTGGTCCCTGAGACCAAAATACTTACACACTGTAGCATGGGCATTAAACTGCTGCTGAATTTCCCCCAGGGATCAATAAAGTACTTTCTATTCTATTCTATTCTAAACTACAAAACTGATGAACTTTAATGAAAGAAACACCAACTAAGTGGCATCAAATAGATTTTCGATAAGTCGAATGGTTGCTGAATTTTGTATTAGAATGGCCAAATTAAATTCAGATGTTTTGGTAGAGGAGAGAATGTGGCGACCATTACTTCATTATCACGCCTCTGCCCAGGCATTTTTCCAGCAGTATTAGCGAGGTGTAGGCAGGCAGTTGTTCCTGGTGACTGGGTTCACTGGCCACAGAGAGAGGCTGCAGGAAGGAGGCTCATCAGACTGTGACTCCTTTCCTCTCTGCAGATCATGAAACCGCTGTGATAAAACTGCCTCTTTCTCTCTTTTCCCTGCGTACAGATATTGTCTAGTGTGAGAATGAACGTAACCGCGCAGCACAGCAGCAGCAGCAGCAGCAGAGATAAGAGTTGAACAAAATACCATACTTTGCTGGCAAACAAAACAAAACCAAAAAAAAGATGTTATTTGTTCTCTGCTATCTGCTGCTCTTTGGCTCCACCTGTGTCCTTTCCACCTACGGGCCTCATCAACGGGCGCAGATGACAGGTGACATCTTGCTAGGAGGATTGTTCCCCATTCACTTTGGGGTTGCATCCAAAGACCAAGACCTGGCAGCGCGACCTGAGTCTTACACAGTGTGTCAGGTGATCTGTGCCAGTATCAGTGTTATTAGGTACATCTGAGAAATCTAGTCAGATCCAGTTGAGAATAATCAGTTTTAAATCTCTCGCCACTTGCCTGGTTTCTGCTACTTTCCCTACACGCTTTGGCTAATTGTCATTTTTGCTAATCAAATGCACATGTGATCGTCTAACCCACCTTTACCAAACTCACCACGTCATTTGTTATGGCCTGCAAACACCTGGAAATGATATAACGTACAATGGGGAAGGGATTAGTATGGCCCAATTCCAGGGTGGATCTTGCATGAGAGGAAGAGGGGGCGTTTATCATTTTGCAATGCAGTGAGCTGAAAATGATAGAAAGGATCAACCTACGTAGCAACTGACGATGTGGTCGAAGTTGGAATTTAAATTTTAATATTTTAAACATTTTAAAATATTCAACACTCTACTGCCATCTGGCAGCTAGAGAAGATAGTGCCCCAGAAGACAGACGAATGGGGCCATATGAATCCCGTTCCTATTGTCTCAATTTCCCCTCCGTAATTATTAAAGAGTTTATTATTGAGCTTCTCTAACTAAATGTATTTGTTTGTTCCATTTTGGCAGAAAAAAATATATGTACTCCATGAAATGGCATAGCTTTTCAAATTTGATATAATCCAATAATGCAACAAATATTATCATACTTTTTTGGGGGTCAAAATAAAAATAAATACTGAAATATTTGTTTGATTTAGGATTTCGTGCAAGATATGCATCAAATTGTACATTGTAAAAACAACGATCCATTTTACGGTGAAATTTATGGTAGTTTATTTCAGTACACTAAATTGAAAAAAACTCTTGTTTTTTACGATAAAATTATGTCAACTGAGTTACAAGTCTTCAACTGTAAAATCTACAGTTGCTGTTTTTACGGTGTATAACTGTAAATGGTGTATTTGTTGTGTACCAGAGAAGGGAAAGAGGCGACAACCAGGGTAGGACTGCAGTTTACAAGGTTTATCTAAAACCTTTGATGGATACGTGGCCTGTGTATGCTACTCAAAGTAAACGAGTGTTGACTATGTGTAATATTAAATATGTAAATGTTACCAAGGGTTGTTGTCTGTAAATGTTGGTTGTATCTTTTGTCGTTATCCAAGAGGGCAAAGCGAAGAGGCAGGTCGTGGACAGGCAAGAGGTCATGGGCAAGAGCAGGGCAGCGTGGTCTGGGTCCGAGCAGAGAGGTTGTGGATCAAGGAGAGCAGTCAGGAATCCGGATGGGAGTTGAGTGACAAGGCACAATCACGGATGACAGGGAAGTCACTGAGGAAATACAAAAGGACATGAACCAGGGGAAAACACGGAGACGTAGAGCAAAACAAGGGTGAGGAAATCACTGGGAAAACAGGGAATGCCAGACGTGATGCTTACTGGAAGGTTAGCGACGTTCTGGCAAAAGTTCCTCGGGTCAGGTGGTCTTTATGCTGCTCCGTCTCATCAAGTCCAGGTGTGTTGATTATTGATAGAGTGCAGGCTCGTTGCTGCGTGGGCGTGCTGCGCTCAGCACGAGTGAGGGCGTGCCTGAGCGTGCTGTCAGCAGAGGCGCACACAGCTCCAGCCGCCGAGGAAATGCGGGTTCGACTCCGCATTATGACAATACCCCCCCCCCCCCCCCCCCCCCTCCCCCCCACTCCTTATGCGAGGCCCCCGACGAGCCCCGGGGAGCATCAAGATTGGCACGGTAAAAATCCTCCAGAAGAGAGAGGTCGACAAGATAGGAGACAGGAACCCAAGATCTGTCCTCTTGTCCAAATCCCTCCCACTCAACCAGATAAACGAGCCCCCTATCTTGTCGACGGACTATGAGGATCTCCTTGACCGTCCAAACCTGATCTCCATTAGGCAAGAACCTAAAGGGTGGAGGTGCAGGGACAGGAGGGGACAGAGCACTCTCCGCTACCGATTTAATTTGGGAAACATGTACAACAGGATGCCGCTCGACCGAAGGTGGGAGAGACAATTTAACAGATGCAGGGTTTATGATAGAAATGATGGAGAACAGACCAACATAACGTGGAGCCAATTTTCTTGATGGTACCTGGAGACTGAGGTCCTTAGTAAGAAGCATCACTTCTTGTCCTGGTTTATAGGACGGGGCTGGAAATCGATGACGGTTGGCGTTGCGACACATTTTCTCGGATGCTCTTTTCAAAGCTGCACGAGCGACTCTCCACACCCTCTGACACCGTATAATATGAGCTCTAGTAGAGGGAACAGCGATCTCCAGTTCCTGTTGGGAGAATAAAGGGGGTTGATAACCTAATGAGCACTCAAAAGGGGACATACCGGTAGCGGAGCTCTTCAATGAGTTATAAGAAAACTCCACCCATGGCAGAAAATTGCTCCAGGACGTGGGTTGATGACTGACGACACATCGGAGCATGGTCTCCAAGCTTTGATTAGTTCTTTCAGCCTGCCCGTTGCTCTGGGAATGGTGTCCTGATGTGAAGCTGACCGAGGCCCCAATATCTTTGCAGAAGGCTCTCCATATTTGCGATGTAAGCTGAGGACCTTGGTCAGAAACGATATCCACCGGAATCCCATGTTGTTTGATGACGTGAAGTGTGAGGAGGTCAGAAGGCTCTGATGCAAAAGGTAACTTTCGCAGTGGAATAAAATGGGCTGCCTTGGAGAAACGGGCTACTATAGTAAGGATAGTTGTGTTACCTCTGGAAGCTGGAAATCCTGTGACAAAATCCAGGGCGATGTGCGACCAAGGACGGGCAGGAATGGTGAGCGGGTGAAGAACACCAGCAGGAGGCCTGTGTGACATCTTACTACGGACACAAGTTGAACAAGCAGCAATGAACTCACGAGTGTCCTTGGCCATGGATGGCCACCAAAAATGTCTTCTTAGTAGTGATAGTGATCTTTGAAAACCAGGATGGCATGAGAACAAGCTGGAATGTCCCCAATCCAGGCCCCTAGGTCATAGCTCTCGGTGGAGGAACAGTTTGTTGGGTGGTCCACCTCTCGGTCCTGGATTGGAACGCAGTGCAGACTTAACCAGGTCCTCCACTTTCCAAGTAACCATCCCAACGATGCGAGTGGAAAGAAGGATGCGTTCTGCCACTTCCGGACTGGTGGGCTCCTTCAGGAATAACCAGGACAATGCGCCAGCCTTAGTGTTCTTGGATCCGGGTCTAAAAGAGAGCACGTAATCAAAGCGAGAGAAAAACTGCTGCCACCTTGCCTGGCGATTGTTGATTCTCTTGGAAGCACGAATGTGTAGAAGTTTGCTGTGGTCAGTCAGAATCTGAAGTTTGTGTCTGGCTCCTTCCAACCAGTGTCTCCATTCCCCCAGGGCCTCATAGACCGCCAATAATTCTCGGTTCCCAGCATCGTAGTTCTGTTCGGCTGGGGTCAGGCGCCTGGAGAAGAAGGCAATAGAGTGAACCAAATTGTCATTCTTGGACCGTTGAGAAAGAATAGCCCCAATCCCCGAGTCTGAGGCGTCAACCTCCACCAAAAAGGGAGTGTCTAGGTTGGGATGGACTAGTATGGGTGCAGAAACAAAACGCTCCTTTAACTCCTCAAAGGCCTTCCTCGCCAAAAGAGTCCAAGCAAAAGGTACATTTGTAGATGTAAGAGAACGGAGTGGAGCAGCAACTCTACTGAAGTCTTGAATAAATCGACGGTAAAAGCCAAGGAACCTCCGAAGTTCCGTCCTCGAAGTATAGTTGCGGCCACTTTACCACAGCCTCCACCGTCTTCGGTTCCGGCTTTATGTGACCCCTTTCGACCACGAATCCCAGGAACTCCACTGAAGAAGAAAGGAAGCAACACTTTTCAGCATTCACAAATAGACAATTTTACAATAAATGTTGCAGGACAAGTCAAACATGTTTCTGGTGATCAGAGAGGTAACGGGAGAAAATTAGAATATCATCGAGGTATACCACCACGAATTGATCCAGCATGTCCCGGAGGATGTCATTGACAAGAGTTTGGAAAACAGCAGGTGCGTTGGTGAGTCCAAAAGGCATCACCTGGTACTCATAATGACCCATATGAGTGTTGAAGGCCATATTCCACTCGTCACCTTCTTTGATCCGGACCAGGTGATAAGCGTTACAGAGATCCAGTTTGGTAAATATGGTTGCAGGTGCCAGTGGTTCAAAAGATGAGTTGAGTAGTGGAAGAGGGTACTTATTCTTAATAGTGATGTTGTGAAGGTGACGGTAGTCAATGCATGGACGAAGAGATCCGTCCTTCTTGGCCACGAAAAGAATCCCGCCGCCAGTGGAGACTTGGATTGTGTAATGATGCCCGAAGCAAGGCCCTCGGTGATGTAGTTCCTCTTAGCTTCTTTCTCTGGAAGAGAAAAGTTGTATAGACCGCAAGGTAGCGTTAGGGATGGTTTTGAAGATAGGCAGAGTCTGGTTCCTAGAGGCACCTCTCTGGCCTCGCTCAGCTGCTCGTTCACAAAGTCAAATGTCAAATTGGAGGGCCAGTTCAATGAGGTCTTTGCAGGACGTGGGTCTGTCCCTCAGTACGTCCTTGATTTCCTCAGAAAGACCGGGACGGAACGCGCTTTGGAGCGCCCGGTCATCCTAACCGCTGTCTGCCGCCAAAGTCGGGAACTCTAAGGTCTAGGCTGCCACGGAGCGTGATCCCTGTGAGATGGAATGCAGTCGTCCGGCCGCATCCCCCCCATCCTTGGGGTGATCAAAAACAGCCCGGAATTCAGCACGAAAGGCAGCATAGTTGGAGTTGAGCCCAATAGTCCTGTCCACTGCAGCTGTAGCGCACTTGAGAGCCGGGCCGGAAAGTAAGGAAAAAATAAAGGCTATCTTGGCACAGTCGGAGGAATAACGGGAGGGCTGGTGATGAAAAGTGAGGTCACATTGTACCAAAAACCCTCTACAAAGTTCAAAGTCCCCTTCAAAGGTTTTAGGGCTGGCAATCTTGGGCTCTCGTTCCAAAATGCTGTGTTCTGGTCCACAGACTGGATGAGCACAAGGAGGTACCACCGGTCCAGAACTGGCCCCGGGGCACATGTTGTAGAGCCTGGAATATAGTTTGGTAAAGGCTTTCTTTAGATGATCCTCAAGGGCAGTACACCAAACCTGATGTTCGCTAACGACGGAGCTAAGGATAGCTAGGTCGGAAGATATGGCTATCTGGGCCTGGGACTTGCCGCTGTCGCCTGGTTCCGACATGTTGTTGGCCAGAACGTACTGTTGTGTACCAGAGAAGGGAAGGAGGCGACAACCAGGGCAGGACTGCGGTTTACAAGGTTTATCTAAAACCTTTGATGGATACGTGGCGTGTTTATGCTACTCAAAGTGAATGAGTGTTGATTATGTGTAATATTAAATATGTAAATGTTACGAAGGGTTGTTGTCTGTAAATGTTGGTTATATCTTTTGTCGTTATCCAAGAGGGCAAGGCGAAGAGGCAGGTCGTGGACAGGCAAGTGGTCATGGGCAAGAGCAGGGCAGCATGGTCTGGGTCCGAGCAGGGAGGTCGTGGATCGAGGAGAGCAGTCAGGAATCCGGATGGGAGTTGAGTGACAAGGCACAATCACGGAGGACAGGGAAGTCACTGAGGAAATACAAAAGGACATGAACCAGGGGAAAACATGGAGAGATAGAGCAAAACAAGGGCAAGGAAATCATTGGGAAAACAGGGAATGCCGGACGTAATGCTTACTGGAAGGTTAGCGACGTTCTGGCAAAGGTTCCTCGGGTCTGCTGGTCTTCATGCTGCTCCCTTTCATCAATCCAGGTGTGTTGATTATTGATAGACTGCAGGCTCGTTGTTGCGTGGGCGTGCTGTGCTCAGCACGAGCGAGGGCGTGTCTGAGCGCGCTGTCAGCAGAGGCGTCTCTTGGCGCACTGTCAGCAGAGGTGCACGCAGCTCCAGCTGCCGAGGAAACGCGGGTTCGACTTCGGGTCATGACAGTATTATGGTAAAAGAGTGGCAGCACATTTGCCAGAATAAAAAACAATTGTGGTTTCCAATTACAGTAATGTATTGTAAAATACTGTATATTTGACAGTAAAATAAATTTTAAAAAATTACTGTAAAAACGTTTGGGTTTTTTAACATTGTATGTAAAAATGTATATACAGTAATAATCAAATGCAAAGGCAATTTCATATATATTTTTGCTGTTACAAGCGACATCTGATTACAACCATTACTGTCACATGGCTCTCAATGAAAATTAGTTTGACACCCCTGGTCTAAATATGTGAATTATTTATGTTTAGTGTTTTTTTCTTGAGAAGGCTTTAAAAACAGTATTTGTTTCTTCCTGTTACTTACTGATACTGAATACTGTCAAGCACATGCACAAATAGGCTTGTAGTGATGCTCAAAATTTCCCTTTCTCTTGTTGGCCATTTTCACTGTTATCAATTCCCTCCAAAATATTTTTTGATATCTGACAGGTGCATACATTTAAGTTTGTTTGAGAATTCTTCCTCCAAACTGCTACTCGCATTAGTGAATTCAGCTGTTTTGTAACAGGTGAAATAAAAACTATTTTGCACATTTTTGTGTGCCATGTTGTTTAGAAATTGATCTCTTTTCTATATGAGTTCATGAAGTACTTATTTTTCAACACATTTTCATATTATAATGTTACAGAAAGAAAACCATAATGCATTGCAACCAGAGATGTCCGATATTATCGGCCGAAAAAGGCTTTAAAACGTAATATCGGAAATTATCGGCATCAGTTTCAAAATTATCGGTATCGGTTTCAAAAAGTAAAATTCATGACTATTTAAAACACCGCTGTGTACACGGACGTAGGGTGAAGTTCAGAGTGCCGATAAACCTTAGTCACATGACATTGGCAGCCCTTTGAGACACTAGTGATTTAGGGCTATATAAATAATCATTGATTGATTGATTGATCTACGGCTTTTCACACACAAGTGAATAAAAGTCATACTTGGTCAACAGCCATACAGGTCACACTGAGGGTGGCCGTATAAACAACTTTAACACTCTTACAAATATGTGCCACACTGTTCACCCACACCAAACAAGAATGAAAACCACATTTCGGGATAACATCCACACCGTAACACAACATAAAAACACAACAGAACAAATACCCAGAACCCCTTGCAGCACTAACTCTTCAGGGACGCTACAATATACACCCCCGCTACCCCCTACACCACCCACCTCAAACCCGACCCCCCAACCCCGCCCACCTCATTCTCCTCATGCTCTCTCAGGGAGAGCATGTCCGAAATTCCAAGCTGCTGTTTTGAGGCCTGTTCAAAAAAACTATGCACTTTGTGACTTCAATAACAAATATGCAGTGCCATGTTGACATTTTTTTCCATAATTTGAGTTGATTTATTTTGGAAAACCTTGTTACATTGTTTAATGTATTCATCGGGAAATCACAACAAAATTAGGCATAATAAGTTGTTATTTCCACGACTGTATATATCGGTATCAGTTGATATCCATCCATCCATCCATTTTCTACCGCTTATTCCCTTTTGGGGTCGCGGGGGGCGCTGGCGCCTATCTCAGCTACAATCGGGTGGAAGGCGG